>NC_136643.1:1317500-1520000 GCF_949748355.1 Melanostigma gelatinosum | reverse complement strand
TTGGTAACAGATCTGAGAACTGCAGTAAGAAGAATACATCGTCTTCACTCTGGTGAAGTTACCGCTTTATGCAGATAGAGTTGAAATGGTTTCCTCTGCATCAACGAGCAGACATGGAGCAGCAGCAGTCTGGCTGCTGAGCCCGACAGCACTTTTGGGTTCAGATGTTTCTCTAAAGGATGTTTTATTGACGGAGCAGGTTGCTGCGCTGCAGCAGAATCGCTTCAGTTGAGTTTCACAGAACAGAACATCGTACATTTCTCTTCTCTTCACACGCAGCACGGTCTGAAGCGATGACAGAACGGGGGATTTGCGTGTCATTCATTTGTTTGACGACTTCAAGTCTTCTCTTTACTCATTCTAGGAATTATCAGTTCTCTCTGGAAATGTTTCTTGTTGTCCTGCTCAAACATGTCAAGTTGATTTGCACCGCTTCCTCTCATTAAAGCTGCCAATCAGTGAACAGCATGGCTGAGAGAGCTGACACACGTCCAGTGCTCACAGTTCCACGTAGAAACAAAGAGCTCCATTTCTCTCCACGTTGGCTCTTTTCTGATGGGACGTCCTGCTCCACGGGGCCATGCATCTCATATCTCACCTGGGCACACAGCCCACACACAAGCTCACAGCTCTGTTTGTACGGCACTGAGACTATAAACACTCACTGAAGAAGACGTGTTTTCATTCTCTCTCGCTTTGTTTGGCTGGGGGTGAAAGTTCATCCACAAAAGAAAGGGGGTCAGATGCATCGATTTGGCCTCATGCCCTGGGACGGGGGAGACGGGGGCTGGAAGGGGGGGAGGTGCAGCCTTTAGTGGAGGATGACCTCTTACTCACTGTTGCAGTTTGGTGCTGGGACTCTGGCGATGTTTACTCGGGCAGTGAGGAGACGCGGGGGTATCAGCTTACTGGGAGCTAACCTTCCTATTCAGCCAGCAGTGTCAGTCAATATCTTCCCCTATTCATGAAGAGGTCACTGGGCAGAGAGGCTGCTGCTGCTGGCTACCGGGGTAGTTTGTGTGGTAACCCCATTGTCCTGGGATATCGTGTAGAAGAGGTAAAGTCCTCTTCCATCATTTAAAAGAGTGGATCAGGTGCCTGCTGCCCGCTGCTAGGAGACGAGCGTCGGGAGGAGAGAGGACGACAGAGGTGCTACGTACATCCGCGACGGTCAATCTCAGAGGAAACACTGAATCCGTCAGATCCAGTTCCCCGTGCAACGACGCTACTGTCCAAACTTCTGAAGCTGTCGTGACTGTCAACACTGCGTCAAGGCGTCCGTCACATGAAAGAGTTCATCTTTGTGTCCCTCAATGGTACGCTGGGTAGTCTGAGTCTCCAGCCTGAAGGATCATTCTGCTTTATTACAACCTGGGTCTTATTTTTGTACTTTTGGCCATAATTCCCCATAATTATATTGACACTATACTCACCATAGTCATTGCTGAGGACTAAGAGGGTGGTGACGAAGCAGAAGTCAGACATGGGAGACGTGTCAGCAGAAACAATGCTCGAACAGGAGAATAGGCCCAATGTGTGATAAACAAGGAACTGTGAGGAAATGCTTCTGGGGTGACGACCAAAGATCCTCCAGAGAGGAACAGTCCGTCCAGGCCTGCATGAAGAAATGGATTTATCTTTTTGTGAAGTATTCAGTGTAAGTAGCGCAGTCATCAGAGTAGCACGGCCAAAAGAGTTCATGATTATATAGAATATAGTAATAATGATAACAGTATAGCTATCAGTAGAATTCATCTTTAACGTTATTGTGTGTTTTGTGGAGAGAGTTTGTCTGTATTATACACAATAATTTAAGATTTATTTACAGATTCATTCAAAGTTATCTGAGACTCGTCATCACGAACACAAACCATATGAACCCTGATACAGTTCAAAACAGTCACAAACCGGTTGTGTACTAACAAACGCTTTTCATCAGAACGTCACATCCTCCTCCACGCGTGATTGCCTGAAACTTGATCTTTGGAACGAATAAAGAAGAAATGTAAGTTTGTGTGCGAGAGGAGGGCAGCAGCACTATAAAGCCTGTCTGGTGTATCAGTGTGTGTTTGCAGCTTGTGTGATTGTTGTTTCACAGACACACAGCTGGCTGTGCTCTGATGTGGAACACATACATTTTGCATTTAATCTGATTGTGTTGTGTGTTAGTGTGCGTATGAATCAAAGGGAGAGGCTTAGACTCTGACCCTGCGTGTCAAACGTAACCTGACAGGACAGCTGGGAGGCTGTATCACCACAGAGTCACGCGTGTGTGTGTGTGTGTGTGTGTGTGTGTGTGTGTGTGTGTGTGTGTGTGTGTGTGTGTGTGTGTGTGTGTGTGTGTGTGTGTGTGTGTGTGTGTGTGCGTGTGTGTGTGTGTGTGTGTGAAAGCTGCTCTCACGGGGCGGTTTCAGTGCAGCAGCCTTATCTGAGCAGTAGCCTCATAAAAACAACGTTCACTGACACATCAGCTCATAACAGCACCTCAGAGCTGCTTCATGCAGAGTGGGAAAGTACGAGCACAGGACTTCTCATCCACACACACACACACACACACACACACACACCAGCAGTCTTATTAAATGGTGAGAATGAGGTGGCGAGTGTGTTCGGGGGTTATCTAGTAGAGGCTGCCCTCCAGTGGACACATGGACACGTGTTTCTCTTTCTCCTTTAACTGCTGACCAGACATACTTCATGTTACCTTATTCACTTTACTGATTCTGGACAATGTGCATCAACTGGCATCTTCATGATGTACAATTCAGAATTTTGGTTAATTTCAACTGCAGTTGCGAGCTTGAAAAGGAAGCGTAACTTTAGACCAAAGGTTCCCAATTTTAAACTTTAAAAGATGCAAACACATGTCAAAGGATATTTTATCTGTTTGTTTTTTTGCATTTAAAGAATATAATCAGAAACAAAGTAAAACATGGCAGCAGCAATTTTTGAATTGATATTTATTTTTGTCATTTATTTTATGCCTGACGAGGTGAAACTACTCGGTCTTGTTGTAGATCACGAACTTCTTAAAGATCCTGTAACCTCACACCATGTGACCCTGTATGGGGATCTTAGACGAGTGGGCAGAAGTACTTCATGCTGACAGTAGTATGCATATATGTGTATATATACATGCTTTCGGACATTTCATGTATTGGTCTTTAGACTGCTTGCTGGTAAACTTAAAGGTTTTCAGTAAATATCACATGACTAGATGTGTACGAGTGGACAATAAACTCTCACCCAATGTGTCGAATACTTTGTCGATGGCGCCCTGCTGCTGATACACTGCGCACCCTTCTAGCATCAGTCTGTGGCGTGTCAGGCGTGTCAGTAGATGTTGTTACGTACGTGGTGTCTTTTCTCAACAGTCTTCTGTCTTCACAGGAAGCGGTGCTGCATCCGCTCTGGGACGCGATCATAGTGGATCGATGTCCCTCGTCACTGGCTTTACTGGAGAACTGTTCCCTGTCGTCTTCTCTTTGATGATCTTTACAGGAGCGCCGCATCAGAATATTAATTCCTGTGGAACGAACATGAAACAGAAATGCTTCATTATTATGCTTTGACTCTGGTCTGATATCCTGATTCTGGTCCCTCAGTCACATGTTACACACTGGAGGATGTTAAGAATATGCCCGGGGAGCAAAATATACAGAAACGCTCGCAGTCTGAAGCAGAATCAGAATCAGAACCATTTATTGCCAAAGTATGTTTCACATGCAAGGAATATGTCATGGTGGGTTGTGCATAACATTAAAGAATAATATTAAACAATCAACAACAATCAACACAATGCAAGAAATGGAAACATATTCAAATTTACAATGGAATATAAAAGAATATTCACTAGCTTAGGCCCCCACCTCGGCCGGAGCGAGCCTTCGTCGGTTGTTTGGAGTGTGAGGAATGGTTGATGGAGATTTGGTCTGGTGCGGTTTGGGGGAGGCTTAGCTGAGGATCCACTGCGGCTCCCGGGCCTTGCAGAACCCCCAAAATAAACCTGTGCGCTGGTCGGTAAGATCAAGTGAGGATTTGTGGGTCTACAGACGGCGTTGGATATGGCCGAACCGATGTTGGACGGGTGTCTGCAGGAGGGCTGAACTCCTGGAATGGGAACGAGAAAGCCATGGCATTGCGGTGGCCCAGACGTGAGCTGCATCGAGGACGCGCCCTTGGTGGACGGTGTCGCAGCGTCATTTGATGATTGGGTACTATTGGCTGTGGCTACTATTGGTCAGATTTCATAGCATGAGGGGAAACGACTTGGCATCTGCTTGCCAGATCCGAGGCTGGTCTACGGCAAAACGTCGTCCGTCGTGAAAAAAACCCCAAAAGACGGCAGAGGGAGCGGCATCGTTGTTGGCCAATTGTGTGGGTCCATCGCTGGAAGTGGGCGGGGTGGTAGCACTGGCATCCCGGTGCCAGGTGTCCCGGTTATGGTCACTTGCTGTGTTTTCTGAAAGTAGGCGGCAGGGGGCACTGGCATCTCGGTGCCGGGTGCCTCGGCTTTAAGGTGGCATGCTGCTTTAAGGTGGCATGCTGTGGTTACTGGAAGTAGGTAGCCGGGGGGCGCTGGCATCCTGTGTTCCGTTGTTGCTTTGCGTTCCATGCTTGCTGCGTCCCGTTGCCTGCTGCGTTGCGTTGCTGCGATACATTGCGTTGCGTGGCTGCGTCATTGCGTCATTCCGTTGCTGCGTTCCGTTGTTGCTTGATGTGATCCGTTGCTGTGATCCGTTGTTGCTTGCTGCATTGCTGCGTCGTTGCTTGCTGCGTCGTTACGTTGCTGCGGTCCGTTGCACTGCGTTACGTGATGGCGGTCTTGGTCCTGATGGAGGTCTTGGTCCTGATGGAGGTCTTGGTCCTGATGGAGGTCTTGGTCCTGATGGCGGTCTTGGTCCTGATGGAGGTCTTGGTCCTGATGGCGGTCTTGGTCCTGATGGAGGTCTTGGTCCTGATGGAGGTCTTGGTCCAGATGGACCGCAGCCTCCTGCCAGATGGAGGGACCAGAACAGTTTGTGTGCAGGGGGAGAGGGGTCGGCTACAATCCTTCTTGCTCGCTTCAGGGTCCTTGAAGCGAACAAGTCCTGGAGGGATGGCAGATTGCAGCCGATCACGCTCTCTGCTTCCTGTAATGGATATAAAGCAAATGTGGATATGTTGACTAGAGCTGATTCAATTGCTGTTCATGAGATTGAATGAGGATGTAGCAATTGATGGCTTCAATACCGCCGTTCCAACCGCCCCAGGAGAGGTGATGGCGATTTATGTTAATTGCAGTCAATGTATTTGGCTTGACACAAGTCATTAAAAGCCCCAAACGTCAACTCCAGAACTCGAGACAAATCATCGCTTATCGATCTCTTAATCACCGATATGCCGCATAAATACTCTGCTACAGGGCTCTTTGCTGATGACCCAAGCAATCACTGTGTGGTTGGTGCCATTAGAGACTTCAATACCAAGCCTTGCATTGTTCAGAAAATATATCAAAAGCACTTTAATCAGCAAGCCTTCCAATCGCATTTTGGTGATTTGGATCTTGCTTGGATATATTCTTCTACTATTCGCCGGTTCAGGATGAAGGAGAGTCCCTGGTTCACTGCTGAGCAGGCAGCCACTCAAACAAAAAGAACCAGCTTTGTGCCAACATGGTCAACTGCATAGTTGCTGCACTGCTTCCATTAAAAGAGACAGAAGCGTTTATGTTGTATCACCACAGACAGTGTAAATGACCATAAAGTCTCTCTCTGCCGACTGTTGCTCTTCAGAGCTGCATCCTAATGTTGTTGTTCACTCCATGTGTAAAAAATCTGAGATTCTCAATTGTTTGAATAAACATTTATGTTTGACACTTTATCTGCTTGCTAATCACTGACCTCCTCCTCTGCTGCCATCATGCCTCCAGCAGCCAAACCTTGTCCTTCACCAACGTCTCTGTTTGGGACATTTGTGAGGTTAGAGCAATGCAATTATGAGTGGCCATGCCTGAGGAGGGAATGGCAGATGTTTGGTTTAATTACAGCTACTTTGAAGGACTGCGGTCCACACGACACATTCTAGTCTGTCTACCAAACAGCATCGTCAGCCTCTGTAGAACAAATGTGCTTTGTTTTCTCCTTGGAGGAAGGTCCTCTACTCATAGCTGTTGGCCCCCTGATCAAAGTCGACTGGGCCTGAGCACGGTCGGTCCCAGTGTTCAGTGGCGCCATTCTGTTTGGGATTATCACACCTGTGGTTCAGGGATTAATCCCAGCAGAGACATAGGAACCAGGGACCAGGGGGCTCTGAAGGTCCAGTGTAGAGAGGGAGGAGGGGCGTTGTGTAGTGCATCCCAGCACTTTGGCCACATGAACACAATAGGTGCCTTTTTTTCCACATTATCTTTATTGATTTTACAACACACACACAAATGCAACAATTTACCAAAAAATGTAATCACATAGATGCCAGATCTATCAGAGCTAACTTTGAGTTTGTCTGTGCTGACTTTTCTCACACATGTACAGCCCAGTGAGATCTTGGTTCTGTGACCACGGTTATTCCTGTGATGTCATTAAGCACATTGAGTACAGAGAACCAATGAGAATTTAGATATGAGCAGGACCAGAACATGTGCATCAGCGTACCGTTACATCCAGCGCAGAACTGGGAATACTGAGCATCTACTCTGCGCGGCCTATCAAGGGTATAATATATTCTATGAATGAGATTATATTGTGCAATGTTATGTTTCGTGTTCAAAGAGAAATACTGACCACCAATACACAGTCCCATTCAAAATGACACTCAAGGTCTTCCTCTCATTTGCGTTTCACACCTTACTCTTCCTCCGCATCATATGAAAGATAACGGAGTAAAGATCAGACAGAAACCATTCTACCCCGTTTTGCCGTGCACCAGTTTATTCTAGAAGCAATTCTTCTAATAATTGTAGATCCATCTTGTTTTAAGATGACGAAGGGCCGATAACCTGGAGGTGATTTAAACAGTGAGTATTGGTTCGCCCACACTGAGAGGAGAGCTCTTCACAGGTTCTAAGGGATCCACACATTCCCAACAATTATGATATCTGTTGTAAACCATATTTGGGACACTGGTTGGACCTCACCACCAGGTCGCAGGAGAGTAATTAGCATCAACACTTCAAACCTGTGGTTTGCAAGCTGTGGATCCACATTAACTGGTAACCAACCGTTTTCTTGATCACAACAAGCAATTAGAGCCACTGGGTGTTGCTGTTTATTAGAAAGTAAAATGAGCAGACAAGAACCCCGTTCTGAAGCTCCTTAATAACCTTCATAGCTACACCACTAACTCCTGCCATGCAAAACTAGAAGAGTGAGTGACCGATAGCAATCCCCTGACCGGGAAGCCACAGCGCACTGTCCCCGATGTGCTCGGTGAAATAATTCTCCTTTACCATCGCAAAACCCATTTACAAGCTGCAGAGAGTCAGGAGCAGTTCAGCTGCAGAAGAGCCATCAAGCTATGCAGCAGAACAGCACCGAGGCAGGTAAGTACGGCGGTGCCCAGTCTGACCTCAAAACACCTAATGTGCAGACCAAATGAATAACTGCTTTCTTCCCACTGGCCGTCCGCTGATGTTTTCCTGCTGATGGTGTGGTTTTCTTCATGGGAAACGATATAGCGGGAGGTAAAGTGTTCCCTGCCCCTGACGTTCTGGATGTCCCCATATCTGATCCTACGCCTGATCTGGCTCAGAGCTGTGTTGGAAGTAGTGTCTGAGGACAGGTCAGTCGGTGAACGGCACCTTAAAGTTATGTATGATATATGATGTCAGCGGGTTGTGGCCAAACGGGTGTTTGGTCTCATGGGAGGGGGTGTTACGTGTCCTGTGCTCTCCCTCTGCCCACCCTCACTGCCCTCTCAGTGAGGGTGGGCAGAGGGAGAGCACAGGACTTCCCCTGGATGCCAGCTGCAGCGGGAGATTGAACGCCGCTGCGCTCCATCACAAATCAGTGCCACGAGGTTGAAACTCCATACGGACCGCCTCGTGGGCCGACAAGCAGCGGTGGAGCCGTGAGTGTGTGTGTGTGTGTGTGTGTGTGTGTGTGTGTGTGTGTGTGTGTGTGTGTGTGTGAGTGTGTGTGTGTGTGTGTGTGTGTGTGTGTGTGTGTGTGTGAGTGTGTGTGAGTGTGTGGGTGTGTGTGTGTGTGTGTGTGTGTGTGTGTTGTCTGCTGTTAACAAGTGTCGCTTTTGTTTTTGTAAGAAAGTAGTTTTCAGTTGTTTCCTTGCGAGCATTTAATCTTTTGTAAAGAAAGATCTTTTGTTAACTCATGCGTTGCTCATGATTCTTTCATATTGTTACTCCCCTCATCCTTAGACACTAGAAAGGGGAACGTAACACTTGCAGTAAAGGATTACATTCTCATAGTCGGGATGAAATGGACCAGGTGTTTTACCCTTCTTCTAGAAATCAATATGTTTAAATGGAGGAATTACATAAAACCTTTGTGAAAGACTACGTTATATTTGTCTAATGCCACAAGATACGTAATTGTAAATTGAAAAATTACGAAAATCCTCCTTAAAAATAAAGCACTTTATTCATCGACTGACATTGAAATATACATTGGTACACAATGCAGACATTGGCGGAGCCATAACTATAAACTGTACAGACCATGAGCTCCATCAGTAGACTGAAGTTGTGTCAGATGCTGACGGAGCTCTCAGGTCAGAGGTCATGCTGACTCGTCTCCTCTGATAGTTTCTCACACTGTGAGGAGAGTCTGCTGCATTCAGGAACATCAGGTCACTCAGACCACCTGTGAAACATGGCGGATTCAGTTAACAGTAAACTGTCATGTTAGAACATCGAGATGTGTGACAGGAGGAAAGTTATACTTTACTACAACATCACCATCCATGTGGAGTTATGGCAACAGCTACAAACAGTGCAAAAATCGTGCAAAAATAGTATCAATGAGGTTATCTTAGCCGGAGTCTCTTTCGAAGGAGCAGAGCGTTCCCGTACCACTGCCCCGAGCAAGTTACTGGTGCTGACCAATCAAACCCAACTTTACACAACCAAGCAAAGGAATAACTGTTGACTATTTATTTTAAGTATCCGATATAGATGTATATTTCATTGGTTGTATGAATATCAATTCATCAAAATCTAGGCTGAACACTGTTGTACACTCTTTGTTTTCTTCAGTGTTCTTGACTAATGTTATACTGTGATGTGTGTTATATCTAAAACGGCCAGCAGATGTCACCATCTCACCACTAGGAGGTTTGTCTGTGCATTGTTTTCACGCTTCCTTATCACGTTTCTCAGAAGAAGAACTACAGATCTCTACCTCTCCTCTTCTCCTCCGACCCACACGGCTGGATAGGCTGGATCTTATCTACACCAGACACTGTTCTACTGCTAACCTCTCCGTCACTCCCCTCCAGCTCTCTGACCACTATGTCATGTCTTACTCCCTCTCCTCTCCCCCCGTACTTCCTCCACCTACCCACATGGTTTCTACCTGTAGTCATCTCCGCTGATCTTTCCTCTTCTGTTACCTCTGCTCTCCCTGACCCTGAATCCTTCTCTCTCCTATCCCCTGATATTGCTACTGATCTCCACCTCTCCACCCTTTCCTCTTCTTTGGACAACCTCTGTCCCGTCACCTCCAGGCCTGCACGGCCAACCCCACCTGCCCCATGGCTGTCGGACTCAGTGCGTACTAACAGACGGAGCCTAAGAGAGGCCGAGTGTAAATGGAGAAAGGGCAAACTCCCAGAGGACCTTCTTAACTTCCTCTCTCTTCTTTCCACTTGTTCCTCCTCTACTGCTAAAGCTGCTTTCTTCCTCTCTAAAATCCTAAACTCTGCTTCCAATCCTAAACAACTCTTCGAAACTTTCTCTTCACTCCTCCAACCACCCCCCCCCCCCCTACTTCTTCCCTTCTCCCTAATGATTTCCCCAACTGCTTTGACAAGAAGGTAAACGATATCAGATCCTCCTTCTCTCAGCCCCCCGGTCCCTGTCCACCCTCTCCAGCTCTTCCCCCACAGCTCTCCCCCCCTCTCCATGCCCCATCTTACCCAATCTCCCTCCCCTCTACATGCCCCATCTTACCCAATCTCCCTCTCCTCTCCATGCAGCCCCATCTTACCCGATCTCCCTCTCCTCTCCATGCAGCCCCATCTTACCCGATCTCCCTCCCCTCTACATGCCCCATCTTACCCGATCTCCCTCCCCTCTCCATGTCCCATCTTACCCGATCTCCCTCCCCTCTCCATGCCCCATCTTACCCGATCTCCCTCCCCTCTCCATGCCCCATCTTACCCGATCTCCCTCCCCTCTCCATGCCCCATCTTACCCGATCTCCCTCCCCTCTCCATGCCCCATCTTACCCATCTCCCTCCCCTCTCCATGTCCCATCTTACCCAATCTCCCTCCCCTCTCCATGCCCCATCTTACCCGATCTCCCCCCCTCTCCATGTCCCATCTTACCCGATCTCCCTCCCCTCTCCATGCCCCATCTTACCCGATCTCCCTCCCCTCTCCATGCCCCATCTTACCCAATCTCCCTCCCCTCTCCATGCCCCATCTTACCCAATCTCCCTCCCCTCTACATGCCCCATTTTACCCAATCTCCCTCTCCTCTCCATGCAGCCCCATCTTACCCGATCTCCCTCCCCTCTCCATGCCCCATCTTACCCATCTCCCTCCCCTCTCCATGTCCCATCTTACCCAATCTCCCTCCCCTCTCCATGCCCCATCTTATCCGATCTCCCTCCCCTCTCCATGCCCCATCTTACCCAATCTCCCTCCCCTCTACATGCCCCATCTTACCCAATCTCCCTCTCCTCTCCATGCAGCCCCATCTTACCCGATCTCCCTCCCCTCTCCATGCCCCATCTTACCCGATCTCCCTCCCCTCTCCATGTCCCATCTTACCCGATCTCCCTCCCCTCTCCATGCCCCATCTTACCCAATCTCCCTCCCCTCTCCATGCCCCATCTTACCCGATCTCCCTCCCCTCTACATGCCCCATCTTACCCAATCTCCCTCCCCTCTCCATGTCCCATCTTACCCGATCTCCCTCCCCTCTCCATGCCCCATCTTACCCGATCTCCCTCCCCTCTCCATGTCCCATCTTACCCAATCTCCCTCCCCTCTCCATGCCCCATCTTACCCAATCTCCCTCTCCTCTCCATGCAGCCCCATCTTACCCGATCTCCCTCCCCTCTCCATGCCCCATCTTACCCGATCTCCCTCCCCTCTCCATGCCCCATCTTACCCGATCTCCCTCCCCTCTCCATGCCCCATCTTACCCATCTCCCTCCCCTCTCCATGTCCCATCTTACCCAATCTCCCTCCCCTCTCCATGCCCCATCTTACCCGATCTCCCCCCCTCTCCATGTCCCATCTTACCCGATCTCCCTCCCCTCTCCATGCCCCATCTTACCCGATCTCCCTCCCCTCTCCATGCCCCATCTTACCCAATCTCCCTCCCCTCTCCATGCCCCATCTTACCCAATCTCCCTCCCCTCTACATGCCCCATCTTACCCGATCTCCCTCTCCTCTCCATGCAGCCCCATCTTACCCGATCTCCCTCCCCTCTCCATGCCCCATCTTACCCAATCTCCCTCCCCTCTCCATGCCCGATCTTACCCGATCTCCCTCCCCTCTCCACGCCCCATCTTACCCGATCTCCCTCCCCTCTCCATGCCTGATCTTACCCGATCTCCCTCCCCTCTCCATGCCCCATCTTACCCGATCTCCCCCCCTCTCCATGCCCCATCTTACCCAATCTCCCTCCCCTCTCCATGCCCCATCTTACCCGATCTCCCTCCCCTCTCCATGCCCCATCTTACCCAATCTCCCTCCCCTCTCCATGCCCCATCTTACCCGATCTCCCTCCCCTCTCCATGCCCCATCTTACCCAATCTCCCTCCCCTCTCCATGTCCCATCTTACCCAATCTCCGCCCCTCTCCATGTCCCATCTTACCCAATCTCCCTCCCCTCTCCATGCCCCATCTTACCCAATCTCCGTCCCCTCTCCATGTCCCATCTTACCCAATCTCCCTCCCCTCTCCATGCCCCATCTTACCCGATCTCCCTCCCCTCTCCATGCCCCATCTTACCCAATCTCCCTCCCCTCTCCATGCCCCATCTTACCCGATCTCCCTCCCCTCTCCACGCCCCATCTTACCCGATCTCCCTCCCCTCTCCATGCCTGATCTTACCCGATCTCCCTCCCCTCTCCATGCCCCATCTTACCCGATCTCCCCCCCTCTCCATGCCCCATCTTACCCAATCTCCCTCCCCTCTCCATGCCCCATCTTACCCGATCTCCCTCCCCTCTCCATGCCCCATCTTACCCAATCTCCCTCCCCTCTCCATGCCCCATCTTACCCGATCTCCCTCCCCTCTCCACGCCCCATCTTACCCGATCTCCCTCCCCTCTCCATGCCTGATCTTACCCGATCTCCCTCCCCTCTCCATGCCCCATCTTACCCGATCTCCCCCCCTCTCCATGCCCCATCTTACCCAATCTCCCTCCCCTCTCCATGCCCCATCTTACCCGATCTCCCTCCCCTCTCCATGCCCCATCTTACCCAATCTCCCTCCCCTCTCCATGCCCCATCTTACC
This sequence comes from Melanostigma gelatinosum, assembly GCF_949748355.1. Lineage (NCBI taxonomy): Eukaryota > Metazoa > Chordata > Actinopteri > Perciformes > Zoarcidae > Melanostigma > Melanostigma gelatinosum. Next base: position 1,507,372 of record NC_136643.1, on the reverse strand, counting down.
CGATCTCCCTCCCCTCTCCATGCCCCATCTTACCCAATCTCCCTCCCCTCTCCATGCCCCATCTTACCCAATCTCTCCCCCCCCCCCTCTCCCCTAACGAGGTCCTCAACCTTGTTACATCTAACTGCCACCACGTGCTTATCAACTAAATGTAGTTAGATTAATTTAAGGTTTTATCAAGGTGGAGATTATTTCAGCTACTCTGTGTACTGTGGAATATAAAATCTATATGCATCACATTTCAGTTGTTGATCATATATTCCTTGCGTAACCTGTAAGTAACCTGTCACAGGCTGTCTGATAAATATATAGAACAAGAAGAACAATGTTTCCTCTGACATAGAAAGGAGTGGATCTGCATAAAATGACCAGTAAATTGCAATTAAGCATACCTTTCTGATTGCCACCACTAGTTACTGTAGTACAAGTGAGTTACTCGTACTGAAGTTATATGTATACAGTATATTGAATGCTACTTTATATTTCTTTACTACATTTCCAAGATCTTTGGCACATTCACAAAGATGAAAGGAGCCTTTGAGGACATTCAGTTGGTTGTCCCAGGATATTTATGAGGGGGGAAAGTAACAGAATTATATATGTTTGATATTCAAACACTATAACTAAACTATAGCCTACTTTTCCGAATGGTAAAATCCGGCCCCGTGTCTCTACATTTTGTTTTGGGCACATTGGTGTTGTTGGCCGTTTATTAGTCTGTATGTTTGTCTGTCTATATTAAATCTCTCTACTTGTTTTCATAACCCTGTTTTCCCTTCAGGTTATTATACTGCTGCAGTAAGCTGGTCATTGATGAGGTCGTTGGACAACGACGATGTTGGTAATGGTTCGATTAGACAGTCAGACATCAAACTTTATTGGAAGAGAAACAGAAGTAAAGAATACAACTATTACCCAAACTGCCTGTTGTCTGCAGATGACTTCCTGGTTCAACCGCACACACAGTGTTTCTCACTCAACTCTACATTTTCCGTTTCACAGTTTGTGGTCGACAAAATAAATTCTGAGAAGTAGGAGAAGCACAAAACTATTTCCAAGAACTACAGAAGAATACTTACACTTCCAAATAACTTTGTATGACTGGAGCCACTGTGTGTGTGTGTGTGTGTGTGTGTGTGTGTGTGTGTGTGTGTGTGTGTGTGTGTGTGTGTGTGTGTGTGTGTGTGTGTGTGTGTGTGTGTGTGTGTGTGTGTGTGTGTGTGTGTGTGTGTGTGTGTGTGTGTGTGTGTGTGGCAACCTTCAGTGCTAACATATGCTGTCTGTGACGGCAACAGAAACCCCCTCAATCGTCTTAACATGACGACTGATTATGATAGTTAAGAAATTCCCTCCCCTCTCCATGCCCCAAAAAGAAAGTTAAGAAACATCTGCACTACATATCATGTTCTTAAGTTGGGCTGATGACGGTATGTCGTCTGCTGACTTGTTGGGTTTTCCTCACATCTTCTGTGGATCCTGTCATTGGCCGCTGACTCCTGGTTGAGGAGATCAAAGCGAGCATAGAGGATGACCAGGGCCACACACCTGCCTCATATCTTTACTGCAACGTTGGCACATTACCTCATACGTTTGTAGGAACCGGCGTCATATTATTACATCGTTCTTCCCAGAAAAAAACTATCGTCTGACGTATATTATGTTAATATGTCAGTAAGTCACCAGCTGCCCGCCTCCACCCAGCGCCATGGTTCTGGGAGGACTCGGTGTTCTGGTGTCTTGTCTGTCCTCGCCAACACAGGAAGCCAACAGGAAGTGATCTCACTGCCTTAGAGCCAGTTCTCCATCTGCTCTGCTCGGCCTCTCTTTGGGATCTGGTGGTTACATTTCTTTGTTCCGTTTCAGTTCAACAACAGCTGCTGTGGTGCAAATCTGAACAGGCTCAGCAATATGACCGTAGCTCACAACTCCAAACGTCCTAAACGGACAACATGCTGCTCTGTCAAGTATGGAACACACATCAATGCACGCTTTATTGGATGTGTTGTCTTTTCTCCTGCATAGCCGAGCTTTAGTATCAACACTAGCCAGATACATTCACGAACAACCCGTCTTCTCTTTATGTTTCCTGTAATGTAACATGGTCTGCTTTATGTTTCCCTCATAACAATATTTGCTGCTTTAATGATTTGTGTATAATCATAGTTTCTGTGAGGCAGGGCTGTGTAGGTTCACGTGTGCACACAAGTCTTAAACTTGTGAGCATTCTTTGACTCATTGTATGCATTTTCATCGATTGGTCATTCAGAACAAAATTCCACTCAGAGACAGTTTACAGTAAACGTTCCACCAAAGTCCCTCAGCTCTGATCATCTGGCGGTCAAATCTTTAAGTCATAAGGCCTCAACGTCAAAGACACAACCACGTCCACATGTTCATCATTCTCCTTTCTTTCACACAGAGCCAGTGTTCCCGTCATGTCTCCACAGCATCACACAATCACTGACCTTATGTTGATGCTCTGTGACTTTGCAAGCATAAAAAGATGTATTTGCTGAGTCTGCCTGTGAACAGTGAGCAAGAATAACTGTTGACCAACCTCAACCTTTGTCCTTTAAATCCACCAAAAGACCAGAAGATCTGAGAGAAGAACAGACGGCCTTCACAAACCTTGCTCCGCCCATCTTTGAATTACACCTTCATTTTGATTTCCACTACACACCTGTAACATGTCACGGCTGCATCGTACAAATTGCGGTGACAACATCTGTCCACAGACAGAAATGTAAACACCTGGCAAAGTACCCAGAAGCTCTGCTGTGGTGGTTCCCCAGGAGCACAGTGTGCCATGATGACGCACACACATCCTCACAAGGCTGTAGGCTGCTAGTACATCACACCCCAGCCCACTGTCACTGTGAACACGGCTGCTCAGTCTGCTAATACACACACGCAACTCACAACAACGGACAATTGAAATGTGGTTCATGTTGCTGTGTGAACAGCGATCACTGGTGATAATAATGTAGGCCACCAGATGGCAGGAGACACCGCCACACGGGGAACTGCTGCCCTGGAAAATGAGAGGCGGGTCCCAGAATAGGAAGAGAAGTGGGATTGAGGAGTAAGAGAAGGAGAAGAAAGATGACAAGAAAGTAGAGAACATTGAGTGTTTGAGTCGTCACGCTGTCACATCTGAAGATACATGTATCTATCAAGTCATTCAGAAAGTAGAAGTGATCTCTGCTTTTCTCTCCGTCCCCTCTCTCTCTCTCTCCCTCCATCCTGATAATCTCTCCCTCTCTCCTCTGTTCTTAGGCAGATAGGTTTTCCGGTCAACTTGCAGACAGATGTGGAAGCTGCAGCTGCTCTAAACGGAGCTGATAGGTCAGCCTGGAGCCAGAGGCAGCAGCATGCCACCTTAAGCAGCTGTCCACGTAAGTACGCTGCACTCACATGTTGCTCCACAGACCACATGTGCTGCTGAAGGCTTACCGTCGCATGCTGTCAAGATGTTTGCTTTGAAGTTCAATCCATGTTTAAACTGACTTCCAATGGCAGCTATGCATTATTATTATTGCATTATTGGGAACTGAATGTAACCTGACCTCGCTCAAACTGCAACAAGCTATTTTACTGGTTCCGTAACCTTAAAGGTTTCCTCTGACATTCAAAGAGTGAATCATCTGAAGGGAAAACCCTGAGGACCAGGACATTCAACATGGCCACCATCTGCCCAGTGACGATAACTACTCCATATGTGAACGGGTTACGATCACAGATGGGCAGTATTTATGCTGCTTGCATTTGAAGTATAATTTCTAGTTTTTGTAATTGGTACTCGACAGGTTCACACCATGGCCACAGAGGCATTTATGTCGGATTATATGTTGGAGATTTTAAAAAATGTGACAAATGTCATGAACTTTCTTTTTCATTCAGAACAGATTTTGGAAACAAAATCCATTGAATTTGTTTTTTGGTTGCAGTTTGTGTGAGGTTGACTCACATGTTACGGACTAAACTAGAAACATATGCCAACATTTTACCATTTACCCCGCTCCGGTTTCTGCTGTTTTTTGGAAAAATGTAAATGTGTTACTGCATATGAACATATAAAGTAATGGAAGATATTAATATAGACCAATGACTGAAATAGTGTACCTGTTATAACAAAGCGTGCATTCGTAAACAGTGACTCCGAGAGTCGGAGCGCACTCTGGCACAAACTGGGCTGTTGATGAACTCAGAGTGCTGCTGGAATATAGCGCTGGGTTATTCAGCAGCACACCACTCTGCACTCTGTCTGAGGAGAGAGCAGCACACCACTCTGCACTCTGTCTGAGGAGAGAGCAGCACACCACTCTGCACTCTGTCTGAGGAGAGAGCAGCACACCACTCTGCACTCTGTCTGAGGAGAGAGCAGCACACCACTCTGCACTCTGTCTGAGGAGAGAGCAGCACACCACTCTGCACTCTGTCTGAGGAGAGAGCAGCACACCACTCTGCACTCTGTCTGAGGAGAGAGCAGCAGAGCAAGCAAGGACAGTGAATGTGTGACAGCTACTTGTTTGCCATACTGTTGAGGGTGTGTTCATGTATCCAAGCTAAATAAACAAACTGAAAGTGCTGTTGTTCAAAGAAATAGAGCATTTATGTCTCTATGAATGAACAAATGGGTGAGATCAAATGGATGTAAGGAAAACAGGCCCATCGATATGTAGATCACAGAATAACATCTCTTGTTCGAGCTTGCTGCCAGTGAGGATGACGTTGATGATGAGACATGAGACTGTACAATATGCTGCCCAGTTAGCTGAGCTAAAAACCTTCATGAATAGTGTGGCAGACATTTTGAATACGTTTTCAGGCAAGAAAGTAACCATTCAGACATGTGCTCAGTTTTTCCAAATAATGCTCGACTGGAAATCTTTCAGAGCGAACCCACCGGCAGGAGGCCTTCAGACAGCTGGAGCCTACTTCAGTGCACACAGTCTGCTGGTAGAATCTACTTTACTGTAGAAGGCAGGATGCAGTACATACTGAATAAGTATGTAGTGTAAAGGATGTAGTATGAAGTATGCAGCAGTATGGTGGTATGCGATTTCAAACACAGCCAGAGTGCTCAGAGTATTGTCTGCCGCTCTGAGGGTCTGGTGCTCTGAGAGTCTGGTGCTCTGAGGGTCTGGTGCTCTTGCAAGGCAAGTTTATTTGTATAGCACATTTCAACAACAAGGTAATTCAAAGTGCTTCACATAAAACCATTAAAAGCATCAAAACACAAGGCAAAAGGGGTTAAGGATTAAGGGTTGAGGGTTAAGGATTCAGGATTAAGGGTTGAGGGTTAAGGGTTGAGCATTGAGGGTTAAGGGTTGAGGGTTGAGGGTTGAGGATTAAGGGTTGAGGGTTAAGGGTTAAGGGTTAAGGGTTGAGGGTTGAGGATTAAGGGTTGAGGGTTGAGGGTTAAGGGTGAAGGGTTGAGGGTTAAGGGTTGAGGGTTGAGGGTTAAGGGTTGAGGGTTGAGGGTTAAGGGTTAAGGAGTGAGGGTTAAGGATTGAGGGTTAAGGGTTGAGGGTTAAGGATTGAGGGTTGAAAGTTGAGGGTTAAGGTTGGTTGGGATATAGTATTGGACTTTAATACTTTAATAATGGCTGTTCGCTTCCTGCTACAGTCAATGTTGTATTCAAGCCAAACCCTCAATCATTCCTAAACCTTATTATTAAAGTATTGTAACTATGCCAGCCATTAGATCACAACACACGGTGGAAAGCATAATCAATCTAGTGAGTTGCTATGGACCTGAATTATGTTCAACCATGCCATCCTTCTGAGCACCTCTAGGACTTCCTATCCATGTATGTTTTTTAAGTATACCTGTATGACTCAGAATGACTCGTGCAGGCAAGTCCTGCTGTTCATTGGTTCTGCCACTGCACTGTGTCTCATAGCCAAGAGAAATACTCTCATTCTATCCAACCAAACCAACAAGCATGGTCTGGAGATGAGCTGCTTAAGAGACTCTGGAGTTTTGTTTTATAGTCTGCTAACTTAATTCTACTGTACAACAGTCAATAAAAATAAACCGCTCGTAGTCCTAATGCGAGACAAAGGGTTCAGCTGCTGCCGCTGTAGAAAAGGATTATGAAAGTTTAGGGAGTAAAGGTTGTAGACATGTAAACAGATGTTGTAGGTTTGCACATTGGAGTAAACACTGGATGCACTATTATACAACTACAATAACAACAGACAGCTTATGTAGACAATAATCAAACTTACTGTATGATTTAATATTTCCTCAAATCAAATCCTTTATAATGTCCAAAACCAACAATGAATTTGTCCTTGTTGGGATTTCACCATGTGGCCTACACAAAGAAAGCTGGGCTGACTTTTCCTGCATTTGTAAAACTTGTTTTTATGAAGATGGATTTTTGTTTGGTTTAATATGTGATAGGAACCATTGTTACGTCCAATGTTGCTCTGGGGACAAATTTAGTTGCTGCCAGTGTTGCCAACTTGCCGATTGTCTCGTTAAATCTCGTGACGTTACAAACCCTCATGGAGACTTTTTTTGTCAAAAGCTACTAGCGACAAATCTATTGACTTGTTCTGGTGTTATTGGAGACTTTTGTGGTGTTTTGACTCTGATGATGAAGCTCGTATGTTCTGCACCGTGGTGAACAAGCAGCGGGAGCTGCCGTGAGCCACAAAGCCCTCACAGGCGGTCACTCTCAGCAGCCCTCACAGGCGGTCACTCTCAGCAGCCCTCACAGGCGGTCACTCTCAGCAGCCCTCACAGGCGGTCACTCACAGCCCTCACAGGCCGTCACTCACAGCCCTCACAGGCCGTCACTCTCAGCAGCCCTCACAGGCCGTCACTCACAGCCCTCACAGGCGGTCACTCTCAGCAGCCCTCACAGGCGGTCACTCAGCAGCCCTCACAGGCGGTCACTCACAGCCCTCACAGGCGGTCACTCTCAGCAGCCCTCACAGGCGGTCACTCACAGCCCTCACAGGCCGTCACTCACAGCCCTCACAGGCCGTCACTCTCAGCAGCCCTCACAGGCCGTCACTCACAGCCCTCACAGGCGGTCACTCTCAGCAGCCCTCACAGGCCGTCACTCACAGCCCTCACAGGCCGTCACTCTCAGCAGCCCTCACAGGCGGTCACTCACAGCCCTCACAGGCGGTCACTCACAGCCCTCACAGGCGGTCACTCACAGCCCTCACAGGCGGTCACTCACAGCCCTCACAGGCCGTCACTCACAGCCCTCACAGGCGGTCACTCTCAGCAGCCCTCACAGGCCGTCACTCACAGCCCTCACAGGCGGTCACTCACAGCCCTCACAGGCGGTCACTCACAGCCCTCACAGGCGGTCACTCACAGCCCTCACAGGCGGTCACTCTCAGCAGCCCTCACAGGCGGTCACTCACAGCCTCACAGGCGGTCACTCACAGCCCTCACAGGCGGTCACTCTCAGCAGCCCTCACAGGCGGTCACTCACAGCCCTCACAGGCGGTCACTCTCAGCAGCCCTCACAGGCCGTCACTCAGCAGCCCTCACAGGCGGTAACTCACAGCCCTCACAGGCGGTCACTCAGCAGCCCTCACAGGCCGTCACTCACAGCCCTCACAGGCGGTCACTCACAGCCCTCACAGGCGGTCACTCAGCAGCCCTCACAGGCGGTCACTCTCAGCAGCCCTCACAGGCGGTCACTCACAGCCCTCACAGGCGGTCACTCACAGCCCTCACAGGCGGTCACTCTCAGCAGCCCTCACAGGCCGTCACTCACAGCCCTCACAGGCCGTCACTCACAGCCCTCACAGGCCGTCACTCACAGCCCTCACAGGCGGTCACTCTCAGCAGCCCTCACAGGCCGTCACTCACAGCCCTCACAGGCGGTCACTCTCAGCAGCCCTCACAGGCGGTCACTCTCAGCAGCCCTCACAGGCCGTCACTCACAGCCCTCACAGGCGGTCACTCTCAGCAGCCCTCACAGGCGGTCACTCACAGCCCTCACAGGCGGTCACTCACAGCAGCCCTCACAGGCGGTCACTCACAGCCCTCACAGGCGGTCACTCACAGCAGCCCTCACAGGCGGTCACTCACAGCCCTCACAGGCGGTCACTCAGCAGCCCTCACAGGCGGTCACTCACAGCCCTCACAGGCGGTCACTCTCAGCAGCCCTCACAGGCGGTCACTCACAGCCCTCACAGGCGGTCACTCTCAGCAGCCCTCACAGGCGGTCACTCTCAGCAGCCCTCACAGGCGGTCACTCACAGCCCTCACAGGCGGTCACTCTCAGCAGCCCTCACAGGCGGTCACTCTCAGCAGCCCTCACAGGCGGTCACTCACAGCCCTCACAGGCGGTCACTCACAGCCCTCACAGGCGGTCACTCTCAGCAGCCCTCACAGGCGGTCACTCACAGCCCTCACAGGCGGTCACTCACAGCCCTCACAGGCGGTCACTCTCAGCAGCCCTCACAGGCGGTCACTCACAGCCCTCACAGGCGGTCACTCTCACAGCCCTCACAGGCGGTCACTCACAGCCCTCACAGGCCGTCACTCACAGCCCTCACAGGCGGTCACTCTCAGCAGCCCTCACAGGCGGTCACTCACAGCCCTCACAGGCCGTCACTCACAGCCCTCACAGGCCGTCACTCTCAGCAGCCCTCACAGGCCGTCACTCACAGCCCTCACAGGCGGTCACTCTCAGCAGCCCTCACAGGCCGTCACTCACAGCCCTCACAGGCCGTCACTCTCAGCAGCCCTCACAGGCGGTCACTCACAGCCCTCACAGGCGGTCACTCACAGCCCTCACAGGCGGTCACTCACAGCCCTCACAGGCGGTCACTCACAGCCCTCACAGGCCGTCACTCACAGCCCTCACAGGCGGTCACTCTCAGCAGCCCTCACAGGCCGTCACTCACAGCCCTCACAGGCCGTCACTCTCAGCAGCCCTCACAGGCGGTCACTCACAGCCCTCACAGGCGGTCACTCACAGCCCTCACAGGCGGTCACTCACAGCCCTCACAGGCGGTCACTCTCAGCAGCCCTCACAGGCGGTCACTCACAGCCTCACAGGCGGTCACTCACAGCCCTCACAGGCGGTCACTCTCAGCAGCCCTCACAGGCGGTCACTCACAGCCCTCACAGGCGGTCACTCTCAGCAGCCCTCACAGGCCGTCACTCAGCAGCCCTCACAGGCGGTAACTCACAGCCCTCACAGGCGGTCACTCAGCAGCCCTCACAGGCCGTCACTCACAGCCCTCACAGGCGGTCACTCACAGCCCTCACAGGCGGTCACTCAGCAGCCCTCACAGGCGGTCACTCTCAGCAGCCCTCACAGGCGGTCACTCACAGCCCTCACAGGCGGTCACTCACAGCCCTCACAGGCGGTCACTCTCAGCAGCCCTCACAGGCCGTCACTCACAGCCCTCACAGGCCGTCACTCACAGCCCTCACAGGCCGTCACTCACAGCCCTCACAGGCGGTCACTCTCAGCAGCCCTCACAGGCCGTCACTCACAGCCCTCACAGGCGGTCACTCTCAGCAGCCCTCACAGGCGGTCACTCTCAGCAGCCCTCACAGGCCGTCACTCACAGCCCTCACAGGCGGTCACTCTCAGCAGCCCTCACAGGCGGTCACTCACAGCCCTCACAGGCGGTCACTCACAGCAGCCCTCACAGGCGGTCACTCACAGCCCTCACAGGCGGTCACTCACAGCAGCCCTCACAGGCGGTCACTCACAGCCCTCACAGGCGGTCACTCAGCAGCCCTCACAGGCGGTCACTCACAGCCCTCACAGGCGGTCACTCTCAGCAGCCCTCACAGGCGGTCACTCACAGCCCTCACAGGCGGTCACTCTCAGCAGCCCTCACAGGCGGTCACTCTCAGCAGCCCTCACAGGCGGTCACTCACAGCCCTCACAGGCGGTCACTCTCAGCAGCCCTCACAGGCGGTCACTCTCAGCAGCCCTCACAGGCGGTCACTCACAGCCCTCACAGGCGGTCACTCACAGCCCTCACAGGCGGTCACTCTCAGCAGCCCTCACAGGCGGTCACTCACAGCCCTCACAGGCGGTCACTCACAGCCCTCACAGGCGGTCACTCTCAGCAGCCCTCACAGGCGGTCACTCACAGCCCTCACAGGCGGTCACTCTCACAGCCCTCACAGGCGGTCACTCACAGCCCTCACAGGCCGTCACTCACAGCCCTCACAGGCGGTCACTCTCAGCAGCCCTCACAGGCGGTCACTCTCAGCAGCCCTCACAGGCGGTCACTCACAGCCCTCACAGGCGGTCACTCACAGCCCTCACAGGCGGTCACTCTCAGCAGCCCTCACAGGCGGTCACTCACAGCCCTCACAGGCGGTCACTCTCACAGCCCTCACAGGCGGTCTCTCACAGCCCTCACAGGCGGTCACTCACAGCCCTCACAGGCGGTCACTCTCAGCAGCCCTCACAGGCGGTCACTCACAGCCCTCACAGGCGGTCACTCTCACAGCCCTCACAGGCGGTCTCTCACAGCCCTCACAGGCGGTCACTCACAGCCCTCACAGGCGGTCACTCTCAGCAGCCCTCACAGGCGGTCACTCACAGCCCTCACAGGCGGTCACTCACAGCCCTCACAGGCGGTCACTCACAGCCCTCACAGGCGGTCACTCACAGCCCTCACAGGCGGTCACTCTCAGCAGCCTCGCGCAGCAGTCAGAGCAGAGAGGAGACGTATTCTCGGCAGTTAGTGGATCTACAGGTGTTGAGCTTCATTTCTACACAAAACTAATAATAACCGTAGCTGTGTTTCAGCTGCAGGTCAGCAGTGAAGCCTCGGTATAAAATGCACGGCCCGCCACTGCTGTACCCGCTACACATAGAATTACAATTTGTGATTTTGGGGGCAGTTAACATTCTTTACGTAGCCGTGGTGGGGAAAGGTTGTCAGTTGAGGATGAGAGAGTGCTGCGTTCCCCGTCCAAACTGTTGAATATTGTAGAAAGCCCAGGAGTTCTGTGGAGCATCTCTGGCTGTGAGCTGGCCTGGCAATGTCACAGTGATGACAAGACTCCAGGAAGTCACTGCTCAACAAGTAACGCAGTCTAAAACCACATTGTTGTCTTCACATTTCTGTTAAACAAATGAGTTACAACATGACTAACTAACTAACTAACTAACTAGCTGTACATAGTGGGCTTTAGAGATGCTGTATATACAGTATTGTTGGACTTTGAAATGAGACTGGCAAACTCTTTCCCCCCATTTCCGTCTTTATGCTAAGCTAAGCTAATGAACTGAATACAAAAGGTGTATCACTCAAAATGTTTTTTTTAATGATTTCAGTTGGAACCAATAGGCTTGAGCCTGAGTGCCACAGACAGGGTAGGGAAGTATTGAGACTCACAAATTGTTCATTTTGGAGGACCTTGGCTCTACATCATTAGATGTTTTATAGACTGTTAACATGGAATTTATTCCAATTTGGTTTGTATTTCAAATCAATTCAATTCAAAAATGTAAATGTGTCATTCGTAGTGTTCTGCAGTCGTACTGCGTCGTGTGTGGAGCTACAGCTGCTGAGGGAGGTGGATGGCTGACGGAGAGGAAGAGAGGGACTGTAATTGAGGGGTGGAGAGAGAGGAAGGGAGGATTAGGGTGGGTGCCTGCGGTGGAGCATGATGTCAGAGGAATGCGTTGAGCCTCTCCTTTAACAAGCTGGAGCCGTGTGGAACCTCCCGCTCTTTCTCACACAGAGTCACTTTACCCACGTGAACTCTCGCTCTGCCAGCGGCTGCGTACACACTCTTACACAAACACACAGGATCAGAATCACAAAGGCTTTGACAGCATGACTCTGTTTCATTCAACTTCAATGTGGAACATGTCTATGATGTAGACTAACGGATTTAGATTGACATTAAAATGTGAACTCAAAATGTAATATCAGATTCACATTCTCATTTAGGTGGAATGTGTTCTCACTGGTGGATTGTCCTTTGTTCAGCCCTCCCTCCCAGCATCCCTTCCTGCAGCTGGAGCTTGTTGCAGGGATTACAGAGATGGAGACGGAGGAGAGGAAAGCAAAAGAGAAAAAAGGAGGAGAGAGAGGAGAGACTGCATGAGAGAGTGAGGACAGACAAATGGAAAAAGAGAGAAAGTGACTTATATAATGTGCTGGTGAGCCAGACGCTAGGAACAGCTGGAAAGATGATGACACATATTATCCGTGAGGTAAGACAGTGGAGGGTGGAGGGAGCTGCTTCTATAAACCAACCACAGTGAAGTAAAGTGTATTTATAGCAGCACTGTCATGATACCAGAAATGAGACTTCAATGTCTCATTGAAGAGTAACCCCTTAACATCAGCTCACCCCCTCCCTTATGGGTAAAATCTCATTTTAACTGCATCCGCATGCCTAAATAAATACAAATTAAAGGGAGACAGTCATAAATTATGCCTCAATAGCAATTAAATCACCATGTTGTAAGCACATTAAGCACGACTAAGTGAATACATCATGTCTATTCCTCGTCGATACGGTTGACGAGAGGGATTAAACACAGAGACGTGATGTTAGCTGCTGCTTTAATAGGCAAGCTGGTCGTGACCGTTGGGCAGGCCTTCTGCTCTTGGAGGGTCTGGCAGCAGAGAGGTCTGAGATGGGATGAGATGGGATGAGATGGGATGAGAAGGGATGAGATGGGATGAGATGGGATGAGAAGGGATGAGATGGGATGAGATGGGATGAGATGGGATGAGATGGGATGAGATGAGATAGGATGGGATGAGATGAGATGGGATGGGATGAGATGAGATGGGATGGGATGGGATGAGATGAGAAGGGATGAGATGGGATGAGATGGGATGGGATGAGATGGGATGAGATGGGATGAGAAGGGATGAGATGGGATGAGATGGGATGAGATGGGATGAGAAGGGATGAGATGGGATGAGATGGGATGAGATGGGATGAGATGGGATGAGATGAGATAGGATGGGATGAGATGGGATGGGATGAGATGGGATGGGATGAGATGAGATGGGATGAGATGGGATGAGATGGGATGACAAGGGATGAGATGGGATGAGATGGGATGAGATGGGATGAGATGGGATGAGATGAGATAGGATGGGATGAGATGGGATGGGATGAGATGGGATGGGATGAGATGAGATGGGATGAGATGGGATGAGATGGGATGACAAGGGATGAGATGGGATGAGATGGGATGAGATGGGATGAGATGGGATGAGATGGGATGGGATGAGATGGGATGAGATGGGATGAGATGAGATGGGATGGGATGAGATGAGATGGGATGAGATGGGATGAGATGAGATGGGATGGGATGAGATGGGATGATATTAGATGGGATGAGATGGGATGAGATGGGATGACAAGGGATGAGATGGGATGAGATGGGATGAGATGAGATGGGATGGGATGAGATGGGATGATATTAGATGGGATGAGATGGGATGAGATGGGATGAGATGGGATGAGATGGGATGAGATGAGATGAGATGGGATGAGATGGGATGAGATGAGATGGGATGGGATGAGATGGGATGATATTAGATGGGATGAGATGGGATGAGATGGGATGACAAGGGATGAGATGGGATGAGATGGGATGAGATGGGATGAGATGGGATGGGATGGGATGGGATGAGATGGGATGAGATGGGATGAGATGAGATGGGATGGGATGAGATGGGATGATATTAGATGGGATGAGATGGGATGAGATGGGATGGGATGAGATGGGATGAGATGGGATGAGATGAGATGGGATGAGATGAGATGGGATGAGATGGGATGGGATGAGATTAGATGGGATGAGATGGGATGAGATGGGATGACAAGGGATGAGATGGGATGAGATGGGATGAGATGGGATGAGATGGGATGGGATGGGATGGGATGAGATGGGATGAGATGGGATGAGATGAGATGGGATGGGATGAGATGGGATGATATTAGATGGGATGAGATGGGATGAGATGGGATGGGATGAGATGGGATGAGATGGGATGAGATGAGATGGGATGGGATGAGATGGGATGGGATGAGATGAGATGGGATGAGATGAGATGGGATGGGATGAGATGGGATGGGATGAGATGGGATGGGATGGGATGAGATGAGATGGCATGAGATGGGATGTCACAGCAGTTGGCAAACAGCGGTGGGGTGTGGCCTGACAGCGCTGACCGTCATACAGGTGCTGGGGGTCATGGCAGCTGCCCATCCGGTGGGGCTGCTATAGAAGAGATACGGGGAAAGCATGTGAAGATGAAGACCGACAACTGCATCATAGTGGCCTTTAACAACAGGCAAGGTGGACGTCGGTCTGAGGCCCTGTTTAGGAGAGAGTTAGGCAGAAGCAGTTGTATGGCATCCTAGTAGCCGCAGGTTGCTGTTCGGCGCCCTGCAGAAAGGACTCATTGCAGCCCAGCCCTGGACCATGCCCTCTGTCTCAGGAGGCTGGTGTGATGGCCGCGTCCATCACATCACGTCCTCTCCGGGCCTGGCTCTTGATATGGACAGGCTGAGGAGGACTGGACTGTTTGTACAGGTTGTGCAGACCATCCAGGGGCCAGGATCCTTCATGCCTGATAAAGGGCAAAGTGGTCAGGGTTCCAACTCTGGTGCGAGGAAAGGAGGCTAGGTCCCTTGCTCTGTGCAGTTGGATCTCTTCTTTCGCAGTGTTTGATGGATAGAGGGGTGTTTGACGCCACTGCTAAAGTGTATGCAGAAGCCGGCACAGACGACACTACGGCCTGCCCGTTTTCATGGTTTGTACCAGCTGTTTTCCTCACAGGGATTATAGATAAACTTCTCTTATTTTTTTATTTGGGAACACGAGTTGCAGTAATGTTATTTTTAATCGTTACTTCGTTTATTTTTTCTCTTGTTTTTAGCACAAAAAGGTTGTCAACCATTTCTTTGCGATATGCGAAGAAAGAAAGAAAGAAAGAGGAGAGTGGAGAGAAGTGTACTCCGGAAGTTAAGACTGCTAATTCAGTCCACCGTTCCTAACCGGGGACATAAAGAGGCAGTGTTTCACTATTCCTAAACATTTAGTATGACTGGCCGCTGCCTATTTTACCACAGCGCAGCATGACGCAGCGACTTTTATAAGCAGCTGTACGCCATTCAGAGTGGCCCGGGCCTAGAGAGAGAGAGAGAGAGAGAGAGAGAGAGAGACAGAGAGAGAGAGAGAGAGAGAGAGAGAGAGAGAGAGAGAGAGAGAGAGAGACAGAGAGAGAGAGAGAGAGAGAGACAGAGACAGAGACAGAGACAGAGAGAGAGAGAGAGAGAGAAAGAGAGAGAGAGAGAGAGAGAGAGAGAGAGGGCTGAACTGGAAATAAAGGGCTGAGTTCAGTCTCAAGCTGGCCTCCACATGTTGGAGAAGTCCGGAGCAACAGCAGGTTACTATTGAGCACAGACAGAGAAAGAGTTTATTCGTGAGTCATTTGCTTATTGAAGTTACTGGAGTGAGTCACAGAGCGGTGAATGAGAAGTACTGTACTGCTGTCTCTACTTGTATACATGCTGACTTTACTTTTCCTCTCTGTTTACAGCTCTGCCCATCTCTACCACCATCTCTCTCCACCTGGTGAAGATGTAGTCTGTTTGATCTCCATGGAGATGTCTCCAAACACCGCCTCCTCTACCTTGTTGCCGTGGTCACTGTGGTTGCTTTTCTTCCTGACCCACGTCACCCAGACAACAAACTCCGCCCCCCTGTCTGAAACCTCTCTGTCGGTCAACACCACGCTGTTGTTCACCAGTGGCGCCCCGGGCTACAACCTGCGGAACTGCAGCTGCTCCGCACCCGTCCTGGAATGCGACGAGGCTCTGGCGAACTCGCTGTGCCGATGCCACACCGTGCTGCGCTCTGCTCTGCCCCCTGCTGGGCTCAGAGGACCTGGACCACTCGCTGTGTGGGTGAAGGAGCTCTGGGCTCTGGAGGAGTTGCTGAACCGGAGCATGGTTGGCCATTTGCTGTTGTCTTTTTGTGGAATAAAACCAATGGACAGTCAGTACCTGGCTCTGCTAGGTCTACAGACCCTCAGGATCCGTAGTGCAGCCCCAGGAGCTCCCTACCCCGACCAGGAAATCACAATCTCCCCAGCAGAGGGGGTGGCCGTGGAGCCAGAGGCCCTCTCCTTTGACTTCTCCTCTTCCTACCATGTGACCTTTCTGGATGTAGCCGTTCTCAACGGGCTCTCTGTCCTGAAGGCATACAGTGTTGTGGGACCACCTGCTCAAAGACTCTCTCAACAGTTCCCCCACCTGGCCCTGCCCCTTCCTCTGCCATCAACTCCTCCTGATGACCCTACGGACCCCAGTGAGCAGGCTGCACAGCCTCTGCACAACCTGCTCATTACCTTTGTCTACTAACTGCAACCCGTTGCCCTTCACAGGCAGGTTAGCTTTGGAGTACAAGTGACTCGTGATGAATTCTGCGCATCGTTTGTCGCTCGCTGGATGGGTTTTGTTCTCTTTTTGCACAGGAAAAGTTGCATATGTGTAATATAATAACTTTTAGTATGACTGTCAGGCCCAAAGGTGTCTTTGAACAGTGTCTGAAGAGAGCTGACATGTTTCAGCAGCGCTGTCACATGTGTGCCTGTCCACACGTCTTACTACGGCATATTCTGGGTATCATCCCATAACACACGTCGTGTTGATTTGCTAACCAGGAAGCTGTAATGACCCTGATTCTTACATCACATCTGATCTGCTCCAGTAGAGACGATCTTTGCTTTGTGCTAATCTTCTGGATCTGGAACACTTCAACACCACGGCGGGTACACTGTGTATTTACATGCATGCATATTATCTCATAGCCCTGTCATGGCTTTATTCAGCAGCCTGTTACATACTTTACACATCCTGATTATCGGCACCACTGAAGGTTGAACGCTGTACCCAATGGCTGTTTAGATGGTTCACCAATCATTTGCTGATGCTCTGCAGATCACAGGGCTGTCAACTGTGGCACTGTTGTGCTTTTACACTCTGCATTTTTAATTCACTACAAATCTAATATTTATTTCCTAACCGTGTTCCAACAACAGTTTGAATCTCAAATAGAAATTGACAACCCAGTAGAGCAGGTAAGTCTTAAAGAGAGCAACTTGTGTTGCCAGAGTGTGAAGATTTGGGTGCTTATCTGTTGTGTTTGTTAATGATGCAGTTGTAAATGTTGATAATCCATTAATTAATGCTCATTGATATCTTACTTTCTAATAAGCCATATAAAGCATTGGTAAATGCTTTATTAACAATTAATAAGTAACATTTCATAAACTGCTTTATCAAGCAGCAAAGAATAAAAGCCAGCATTCTACTCATTATATATCATTACTTTTCAGTGATCTATAAAGCGTTGGTGAATGATTCATGAACCATTAACAAAGTGATTAATTACGAAGTTCAAACTATTTAAAAAGGTGCCTTATATGAATGTGATACCCAAATATCTTTGTAAGGATGAATGACTCAATGAAGCTTCTACAGGTGAAGTAAAAGCTGTTAGCTCAGTGTTCAAGCTAATGTTGGAACATTCCAGCTACCGCATCAAACGTTCTAATCGTCTGGATGAGAGCGAATACCTACACATAGCTCTTCAACGGAGAACTCAGAGGCTGTGGTTACACCTGGCATTTCAACAATGTAAAATGTTGCTTCTGCATAACATCTGTCGATCTGCCACCTCTCACGTTTGGTCCAGCAGATCTGACGGCCAGCGGCATCCCATCCTGGATTAATGGTGAAATGATGTCTTCTTAGGTTAAAAACAGGACACACAAATCTAAACGATTTCCAGATATGTGGGTTACGCAATCTGCATTTCTATGGGTGGATTGAACACGTGGCAGTTCCCTTCCATGTTGAAATACTGCATGGTGCGGTCACAATGAATGAGGTACTTTGGGGAAGGGGAGAAAGCAAAATGACAAATTCCTGCTTCAGGGATCAATAGAGCATCATCAATAGAGCATCATAAAACATAAAACATAAACCCGACGTGCTGTGACAGTGGAACCAATCCAACAGATCCAGTGTGGAGTCAGAGTCTGCACCATGATGGATGATAATAGTATGCCTGGGCGGGATCTTTGACTGTTATGCTACTTTCTTGAGAATATTTTAAAAAGTTAATTATGGTTAAAGTTGTCTGTTTTCACGATAAGGACAGCTACCGCTGGCAAAAACCTACAAGAATGTCTGGGGGAACAAAAGATGGAAGACAAGCAGCGTGTTAGTGTGCTGACGGAGAGGCTCACTACTATGCAGGCTGCAGTGCTGCTGCTTTCTCCAGCTATCTTATTAGCTGTTATTTCTTATTGAGCACAGATGGCCGAATAAAACAAAGTGCTTTGAAAGAGGTTAAGATGGTCCCAGCGTTAGAATCCTCTCACCAGCTGAGCTCGATGAGTTGTGCAGTCATTAACACTGATAGCCAAGTTGGCAGAGCTCTGTGAAGGAACAGGAAGAGAAAGAGAGAATTGCTCAGAATCATGTTGGACCTGATTCAGTTCCTCTCCGGCTGTTTCCCAGAAGTCCGTGTTAATTATTCTTAATGTGTTAACCAATAGAGAGAGGCGACAGAGGACAGTGACAAAAACTGAAGAACACCAGAGAGGGAGAGTTATTAGATATTCAACATTGACATAAGTCAATGTTGAATATCTAATAACTCTCCCTCTCTGGTGACAGACTGTTTCTCTCTCTTTCATGCTTCATGCTGATCATGGAAGAGACTTTGTTAAAGCTGCGCTCACCAACCAAACCCAGGCCAACGCTTCTGTTCACAGATCATTCCGTGATGGGCGCGTCTCTGTGGCTGTGCATGTGTTCTGATTTATCTCACTTCAGCCAACATCAAAGTGAATTCATCACTCAGTTCATTTATCCATCACAGTTGCAGTTGTATTGAAACAAAGGAATACTCATCTAGAACCCCATCGCTTTCCTCTACTATGCATTTTTGAATTCATCTAAATCTTGTTTTTAAAACTGTTTTATGAATCCCAAAAGGTTGGAACGGTACAGAGAAAGAGAGCAGGACTCCGTAACATGCTCAGTTACTCCCAACCAGAAGAAACAACTTTATGTATTGTTAAGGAAATTCATTATCAAAATGTGGTTTGCGTAATGAGTCAGACAAATGCCACTTTAGATTGTTGAAAAGCATATTTTGCATATTTGAAATCTCCCATGAGTATCTGAAGGATGACTGTGAAGTCCTTCTTGGTCTCCTCCGGGCCGGCCGGGCTCTGCCTGCTCCTGTCACTCGATGGATTCTCTCATTTTCTCGTGTCTTTCATTGCTGTCTACTGCAGCACTTAAGACCTGCGATTCTAGTTTTATATATTCTTTGTCAACATGGCACATGTAAGTCCTATATTCACGCTCCTTTCAGCTCTGGTTAAGAGAAATGTGTCTTTAGCTGCTAAATGCTCCGTATGCTCAGCAGCTAGTCTGTAACTGTCAGCTGTTTGCTGCTGGGCAGGTAACGGTCGGGTGAATCAAGTCTTCTACTGAACAGCTGCGAGCTGCTGACAAAGACATTATGAAAGCGGTGAGAGTCAGAAACACATGAGAGAGTCAAAACAGTCTCCTGGTCTGAAAGTCGTGTGTTTGAGACATCCACCACCTTGTTGTACTCTTTATTATACCACTTAACCTTTAATAACGTCATTATACCAGGAAACTGTCAGTAACGGTTGCTCGGTATACAACGTTACGTGTTTTACATCACTTGCTCTGATCAAATGCAGAAACGCTGACATTCAACGTTTGCAGAAAGGTGCAATGACAGACTGCTGCATGCTGGCGCTGAATGCACTTTCCTGCAGTGTTCCCAACACATGGATGTGGAAACAGGAGGATGACTGTGGTGCCTGGGCGTGGGAGTTCTGAAGAACACCCATACCCCTTTCTGAAGCAATACTTAACGGTGGCTCTTTCTTTGTTGAATTGTGCAACAGGGTGTATTATTATTAACTGTACAGATCATGCTGAGTTAGTTTGCTCCGTATATGTAAAAGAGTTTGTACTGAACCGCCTTCCATACACCTTTTGGTTGCCTTTAAGCCGACATCCACACTCAGAATTCAGCACAGGAATAGACTGGGTTCACCAACCAGAACATCGGTGCTCTCACCGAGCGTTCTGTGCAAACACAAATTCACCTTTCCGTCACTCCCATCTGGTAAACTGGGTGATTACGGTACACACCTCCACCCAAGCGATAGTCCGGATGTCATGAAATGGTGTTGCATGAGGTCGTTATCCAGAGTCAGTGTAGGCTACGACTACTACTGTAGATGGCAGGCAGCGGAGGAGAAGGCCGGCGTAGAGCCACTAGAGCTCAGCAGTATAGTGCTGTGGACAGGGAGGAAGAAATATCCATTTACGCTATCTATAGTATCACTGCTTCATCTTGCAGTCAAACCACCTTTCTGAAGGGGAACTGGACTGACGCCGGAAAATATTTGATATATACTATACACTTATATAGCTGGGTCTTACTTTTAGGTGGCTAAAATACGGTTTACTGCTGCCCCCGTCCACAGCAGACGTTACACTGCTCCCATAGTGGTTGCATGCCTCCCTCGGTCTACTGTCGGTACACAGACTATGTCTGCTGATGCTTTTCAGACACCATGGTAACAGCAGGCTGAGAGACTTTGTGCTAAAGCTCCTGTTGGCGCACATCACGCAGGCTGAAAACGCCTGCAAGATTCTGCCAAAGAATGGGTTGAAATGAGATCACTGGTTCTGTGGGTTGACATCACTCTCTGGGGTGAGAGCTTCAGCTTCCCTTTCTTTCTCTGGTTCTCCCTGGATCTTCATAACAGCACCTTAAGTACTTGCATTAGGGAATGCACTTAATCAAATGTAAATGTGCCTTTAGATGATCTGTCCACATTGCATGTAGCTCATTGCTGAATCATGTAGTGTTTCAGGAAAAGTATTTGGAAATTGCTGCAAAGGTTTGATTTGTATATAATTTGGATTATTATGAAAAGACGATGTGGAGTGTTTCTTTTGTCCACTAACTTTGCCCTTGTGTATAGTCTGAGATAATAATAATAAAAGCTTTTTATAAACTGGTTTTGTCCATTGTGGCCGACGTGAGATTCTCCTTTCTTTTTTCAGCTTGTCTCCATCTTCGTTGCTAAAGCTCCCGTTGCAAAGAATCCCGCAGTGCTGCAAAGTAATTCTTCACACATTCTCATTCCAACCTCTTCCAACAGGCCTGGTCAGTGCCTCATCGGAGGCCAACAGCAGGTACCTCTCTAGTTTGCAAGGTGTGTGAATAACAAATTGGCTTTGGAAGTGACACAGAAGAATTTCAGTCAATGCATTCCAGGGTTGCCTGTTGTGATTTTCATGGACCGGATCCCCAGGCTATGCCCACTCAGTTAGGTTCTGTCAGCTTGATCAGACGGGGGACCTCCAGCACTTATCTTGGACGGTCGCATGTCCATGTGTCCTTAGGCAAGACACTTAACCCCAAATTGCTCCCGTAGCTATGCCTACGGTGTGTGAATGTTAGTCCTGATGGTGGCATGGTGGCCCTGTCATCAGTGTATGAATGGATCCGGGTTGGGAGTGAGTCATAGCCCCAAGCGAGGGAGTTCAAGTATTTTGGGGTCATCTTACACCATGTTGTTACTGTGAAATGGCAGCAATTTGGGTTTAGGCAGTGGTGGGCCGTCAGGGCCTTCAAAGCCTTCTCTGCTGGCCTAAACAGAAGCACAAAGAAATCTATTTTATAATTTAATAATTTTTCTTAAATACACTACATGTATTATAATTTATAAAAATATTTCCCATTATCTTATGTTCTCATTGCACAGCTACTGTCTTCCTCAGTTGCTCTGCTTCCAGTGCAGCTTGTTTTAAGTAGAGCTTTTATCCAATCAGATCTCACTTCTGTGTCTCTAGGTAGAACAGAGCCAGAGGCCTGCAGACTCACAAGTGCATCCATGTGCACTTTAAGTGAATGGAGACGATGTTGTTGATTGTCATAGTCTTCAACCAATCAGATCTTTAGTTTGACATGTTGGGCGTATTCTTTGACGTGTCAGAGCTGCTAGCTGGCCTACAAGTACGTCAGCATTACATGTAGCTCAGTTTTTAGGCGCAGCACTGCAGTGAGGTGCAGCGTGCGCTGTGATTGGTCAGTGGGCGAGCACATGACTATTGTGAAACGAAACTTGCCAGCAGAGGCTTAGTCGGAGTATTAAGAGTTCAAATTGAAAGATATGGAAGAAATTATGACATTTTTAGCATTTTGCTTGGTGTAAATTATTGTTTTTTTTACCTAGCTTTGTTTTTTAACACTCAAAGGCTGAAGGAGGAGAAGCGGATTTGTGAGTTGGGATTTAACAGGATTAAACTCTTAGTCAACAAAGAAAGGAGGATGGAGTTTCAGTCAACTGCGTTTGTTTTTTTACATCTAATATCTGAATGGCCCTTGAGTGTGTAGCAGAATGTGTGTTGCTGCTGCTGTTTTCCCGTTAAGCTAGTTAGCGTAGCCACCCAGAACACTTGCGGAGCCCCAGCTGTTTTTTGTTCCGGTTCAGAGGTCACACAGACCGTTGTCTCCTACATGAGCACAGAAAACATTATATTTCCTACAATTTAAGCTTCTGCATTTTCCAAATGCACTAGTATTATTCAAACATATTGTTCGGTTCGTAAGCCTCGTACCGAACGGTTTAATACGAATACGTATATTCAGTGGCGGCTGGTCAATAGAGGGCCATGGGGCATGGCCCCACCATGAGCCACACAAACAAAAAGAAAAAAAAGAAAATTATAATAATCATAAATTATACAAATTGTCAATATTTGTGTGTTTGAACTATGGAATGTACCCAGTAATGTGTGTAAAATATGATATCTGCGCAAAATATATGCTTTTCCTGCTCGTGCTCTCTGTCTGTGTGCATGACACTCTGAGAACGCACAGCTTGGGGGGCCTGATCGTTTAGGCCCAAAAGAGGCGGGGCTATGAAGCAGTTTAGCCAATTGCTGATTCAAGATATAAATGAGTGACATACAATTTAGCCAATCAGCGCCCTCAAATAGATTCAGCTTGGGGCCAGAACGATCAGACCCCCCTCGCTGCGCGTTCTTGTCAGGAGAAGTCTCTACAGGCGAGCACTCCTCCTCCAAGACCCGTTTGAGAGGAGAACTTTGAGGAGATTCTGCAGCCAAAGAGCTGATATCAGATCAGCCTGACCTCACAATCAGACAGCAGACTCGCGGGAAAGGGAAGCAGTACATGAAGCTTCTGTACTAGCTGAACACCAGACATGTTAGCTAGCTGCATGACGTCATGCTAATCATTTATTTCGCTTTTTAAAACAACGGGGACGCATCCAGCACGGACAGTTACAGGAGTGAGGGATGAGGAGGTAAGGAAACATGAGAACACCAGGGTAGGGAGTGAGGGATGAGGAGGTAAGGAAACATGAGAACACCAGGGTAGGGAGTGAGGGATGAGGAGGTAAGGAAACATGAGAACACCAGGGTAGGGAGTGAGGGATGAGGAGGTAAGGAGACATGAGAACACCAGGGTAGGGAGTGAGGGATGAGGAGGTAAGGAGACATGAGAACACCAAGGTAGGGAGTGAGGGATGAGGAGGTAAGGAAACATGAGAACACCAGGGTAGGGAGTGAGGGATGAGGAGGTAAGGAGACATGAGAACACCAGGGTAGGGAGTGAGGGATGAGGAGGTAAGGAGACATGAGAACACCAGGGTAGGGAGTGAGGGATGAGGAGGTAAGGAGACATGAGAACACCAAGGTAGGGAGTGAGGGATGAGGAGGTAAGGAAACATGAGAACACCAGGGTAGGGAGTGAGGGATGAGGAGGTAAGGAGACATGAGAACACCAGGGTAGGGAGTGAGGGATGAGGAGGTAAGGAGACATGAGAACACCAGGGTAGGGAGTGAGGGATGAGGAGGTAAGGAGACATGAGAACACCAAGGTAGGGAGTGAGGGATGAGGAGGTAAGGAAACATGAGAACACCAGGGTAGGGAGTGAGGGATGAGGAGGTAAGGAGACATGAGAACACCAGGGTAGGGAGTGAGGGATGAGGAGGTAAGGAGACATGAGAACACCAGGGTAGGGAGTGAGGGCTGAGGAGGTAAGGAAACATGAGAACACCAGGGTAGGGAGTGAGGGATGAGGAGGTAAGGAAACATGAGAACACCAGGGTAGGGAGTGAGGGATGAGGAGGTAAGGAAACATGAGAACACCAGGGTAGGGAGGGAGTGAGGGATGAGGAGGTAAGGAAACATGAGAACACCAGGGTAGGGAGTGAGGGATGAGGAGGTAAGGAAACATGAGAACACCAGGGTAGGGAGTGAGGGATGAGGAGGTAAGGAGACATGAGAACACCAGGGTAGGGAGTGAGGGATGAGGAGGTAAGGAAACATGAGAACACCAGGGTAGGGAGTGAGGGATGAGGAGGTAAGGAAACATGAGAACACCAGGACACACATGAGAACTCTGTCAAGCTACATATTAGACAAAGTGAACATCTTTTCTTCTACATAGCTGTCCTCAGTCTCATCTGCTTAACTTGGTCATGGAGGCATCAACATGTAATAGAGATGTTAAATTAACAGTGAAACTCATCATAGCTTAATTTAACATCAGTATTCATAATTACACTTCATGTTTACTTCTCCTGATCTTTACCTCCTATAACAAGGTCCATAGGGGCATCTCAATAAATGAACATGTTATATTATATTATATAAGTGTTATTTACTGATTGTTTTCGTGTTGGAATAAATGTTAAATATTTAACTGCCAAGTAATAATGCGTGTTTGATACTTACATTTTTTTTGCATTAAATCATACTGGGATGTTTGCTGAAATTGACAGGATGGCCCTAGAACATGTTCCACCAGCCGCCACTGCGTATATTGTTACAGCCCTAGAAACAAATAATAACCGTAGCTGTGGCGCCATCATGTGGTTATTACGTGGTGTTTCAGCTGCAGGACAGCAGTGAAGACCCAGGTATAAAATACACGGCCCGCCACTGGGTTTAGGCAACAAAACCACTGAGTTGGGCTCAAAATAAGTACGTAAATTAAGTAAAACTTAAACAACGTAACATTAATACGGAAAACACATGACAAACATCACTAATGTAATTCTAAAATAACTCAACGACACTTTAGATAACAACGTTCTCGAAAACCGGTCTGCTGGTTCATTTAAAGGCCGATGTTGTTTGACCATCCACCTCCTGGCCCATCGGCCATTAGTAGTCTTTCTCTCTTTTTATAGTCCGTCACTTGCTCTGAGCAGAGCATATTCACACATTCACATTACAGAAAGACTACATGGCATAAAATGACACATAAAAAGCAAGACTGGCGTTGTTAATGAATGCTAAATGACTTGCAAATGATTGGGCTGTAAGATGCTGTTAAGTATTCGTGGATTTGTGTTATCCCAGAAGAATGAGGATGTCAATGTATCCAGTGACTTCTCATAGACTTCGTAGATGAATAGCTCATGTGATGGCTTTGCAGAAAGCCACGGAACCTTTACTTTGGACGCCCTCTAGTGGCCTCTGAGCCAGTGAAAGACACTGGCTCAGCCTGGAAGACAGAGTGGCATTTGGTAAGTGCACTCGTGCAGTCGCACCACGTCTGCGAAATGTGTTGCCATCGAATAAAATCATTTTCGATTTTGTAAAATGACAACTACACTGAGCTGCTGCTGAGGGATAATATAAGATAACTAGAAAAGCATTTATAGGAAGAAGAAACACAAGGAGGAACATATCTATGAAATAGGGGAATGGAAAGATTGAAACGTATATTTGTCACACCTCATGCACAACAAATAGAACATTTGGCAGCATTTAATAATAATAGAGATACAGTAGGCAGAAGGTAATGAAGGGGTTCAGTCATGACCATGCAGATACCCACTATAGGGGAACTCCTGTGAGGGTTTCCCCTACATCAACCCAATACACCGAGTCATAAATATATATCGTTGGTATCTCATATTTCATTTCCACCCTCTACCCTCATTATTGCTTTTGACCTTCATAAATTAAAATGTAAGCATTCATTAAAACATGACAGAGTTGGTATCATGGAAAATCAACACTGCATGTGTTTACAGTCATGGTTAAGTTAGCCTTTGTGATTTTAGGGGGAAAAGACCAAGTCCATTTAGGCAAGAACTTAAGAGTTTGAGAAGATAACATAGGTGCGTTTAAAATCTCATTCATAATCATTTGTAATTGTTTGGATCTAGTTACAGTTTGACTCTTGTGTAGCAAAGCCTCTCCTCTTTATTCCCATGTATGCAGCTGTGCCATACGTCATATTTAATTGATGTCGCTTTAAAATGACGGCTCCGGAGCGAGGAGAACGGTAAACTTCCTGTTGCCTCGAGGAGGTACAGAATCGTGAAATCGGACAGACACAGAGACAGTTCACAGCGGAGACGCCCCACTGAGAGTCAGTGTCCTGTGTCTGTGTCACGCGAGGAGACTGTTTATAACTCAGATGGCAGAAGTGAACGTGAACACAGTTTATGACCGTTTCTTGCGTTCCATAGTCATCAAAGTAAACACCAGCCCCACGTACCTTCCAAACATTCTGACAGTCAAATGGCATTTTACAGACCGACTAGTCTGGAGGAAAATAACTTTCGGGACCTTTCGCTGTCTCATCAACAAACTCGAGAGAACTGGCTGCTGAAGCAAATATCAATACACTCTGGAATACAACCCAGTCTTTATTTATTCATCCACATTATGTTCACAACACTCTCACCCGAGATGCGGCCTCTTGGCCACGCCCCCTCCGGGGACAGGCCGCGCCCTTTGGGCGGAGCTGCTCGCGCGCTATCTGCGCTCCGGAGAGTCCCTGGTGCAGAGCGTCAGCAGCCGGAAACAAGCGCGACTGTACGGGCTGCTCTCCGAGTCTATCGCTTTTGCTTCTCGGACATTGAAACGACTCTCACCAGCGGTGTGTGTTGGTAAGTCACTGAACACTCGATATCATGACAGAGGATGTGTGTGTGTGTGTGTGTGTGTGTGTGTGTGTGTGTGTGTGTGTGTGTGTGTGTGTGTGTGTGTGTGTGTGTGTGTGTGTGTGTGTGTGTGTGTGTGTGTGTGTGTGTGTGTGTGTGTGTGTGTGTGTGTGTGTGTGTGTGTTTTATGCTAGTTGTTGACGAACACTTCTGTAACTTTACAAGTTAAACATTCAGAACCAGCCGCGCGAGGCTGTCGTTACTGTAATGGTATGTAGTAAAATCATTATTAGTGCAGAACATCAGCTGTCCAGAGCAACAAGCATGAACTCCGTCAGAAAAGTGCTCATCTGTGTTCTGTATTTCATATCACGTTAATACTCCTTTGTTGTGAAATATTGGTGTATCAGTTATGGCAGGTCTCTAGAGAAGTGACGGTCAATAAGTACATGAGCTCATTGGACAGTTCGCGGACTATTATTCATGAACCTTCTGTAATGACTCCAATGCGCTTTAACAGAACGTCCATAACGTCTGTTGTATAATGAGTAAAAGATGAGACAGTGAAGAGAGAGACATGTGGGTATATCATACAATAAAGAAGGTCCAGCGGTGTGTGTGAGTGCTTCATAGCGGACATAAGGGACATGTTGTCTGGGTTGAACAGCACCGATCATGCGCTCTCCGGAGGACACGCCGCAGTCTGCTGCTGTGTGAGACAGGATGGACGGGTGGCCTCTCGTGCTTTATCTCACTTTACTTCTTGATCCCGGTGAGTAAACCAAGTCCACTCAGATAACTACATTTCACAGCAGCAACACCTGAGATACATTCTCCGTGTGGGGCGTGTGTCTGCACCTTGTTCCGTCATCAGCTGTGTGTGAGTCACACTGCATCACGTGTTCACCTGTTCACAGTGCTCAGCTACATTCCTGCTCCGGTCAATCTCAACATCAGCTCAGTCAACTTCCAGCATGTCCTGCACTGGGATCCGGGCCCTGGCACCCCAGCAGGAGCCCGGTACCAGGTCACCAAGAGGTATGTTCACCATCCTGCTGCCTGCTCTCATGTTCTCCCTCATGCCCTGATGCACTTCCTGTTTGGGTCGGAGGACACATCCTATCAGACTGTATCCTGTACTTCTCTTACACTCACTGGTTTGAGTGGGATGGTTATCGAACCTCAACAGTGTTCTTTGGTGATATTGATGGAAGGTCTGGCCAAATTCAAATGTTACTCACAAACAAGACGCTTGTCCTTTTATTCAGGCAAAGTCTTCGTACAGTTGCTTGTGTGTAAAGTTTGGCTTATTTTTTTATTGAAACATATTTTTATTGTCATTGTCAGAAAGAATGATCAAGGCAAATCATGGACAACAATATAATAAATAAAATATGCTAATTAACCAACACAAAAGAATAATATCAATAATACAATAAATAAACATAACATAAAGATGGGGAATATGAAGGCGCAGCTTAAAATACACAAATGTATCACTCAGGCCCTTCTACGTCCTCAGATAACCTGTACTGAACGTACAGGTTACAAGTACATCATAGTTCTCCACAAAACTGTCAAACGTGTGCCACAATTTTCAAAATGTATGAAACTTATTTTTGTAAACACTCCTCCCTTTCAGCCACTGGGAGATTCCGCTGCATTCTCCTTTAACCCGTTGACATTAAAGGCTACATTGTGTTGATTTTCAGAGCTAAAGTTGATTCATTGGATCATTTACTCCCTCGTGTCATACGGAAGTCTCTTTCATTGTGTTCAGTGAAAAACACGTTTTATGGAATTAAAACAGAAGCAGAAGCCTTGTTGTGGTATCAGTTTAGAAACTATTATTGAATAATTACACAGAAACATAGACCGAGCAGCTATTATTTTCCGAGACTACGATCGGTTCACAGTATACTCTCCATCTACTCATCTGTGTTGTGGTGCGACTGAGAAAGGGAGATACAGTTGTGTTGTGTGCGTCATAACTTCAGTTCTTTACATGTGTTTTGCATATTTTCAGACTAAATCTAAGACATGAAATGATGTTTGGGATTACTTCCACCGAGGAGGTTTTGGTGCGTGCCCTGTGCATTGGCCTGTTAGGTATCAGGGTCTCATAAGCGCTTTACAAAGGGTTGTGGAGGAAAGATTGATGGAAAGTTAAGCTATGGGCCAAGCAAGAACATCTTGTTAGTGTGCTTCATGCCACTATGTGGCCAACTTTAGTGTGTTGGCTCATTGCTTTAGAGCTATTGAGAGAGGTCTGCCTGCAGGGTTCCTTGGGGGAGCTATGAGCTGTTAAAACATAAGGAATGTGATGATATCAATAAACCTGTAAGTGGACAGTAAAATGATTACCTAAACTGTAGTGGCGGCTGGTGGAACATGTTCTAGGGCCATCCTGTCAATTTCAGCAAACATCCCAGTATGATTTCATGCAAAAAAATTAAAGTATCAAACACGCATTATTACTTGGCAGTTAAATATTTAACATGTATTCCAACATGAAAACAATCAGTAAATAACACTTATATAATATAATATAACATGTTCATTGATTGAGATGCCCCTATGGACCTTGTTATAGGAGGTAAAGATCAGGAGAAGTAAACATGAAGTGTAATTATGAATACTGATGTTAAATTAAGCTATGATGAGTTTTCACTGTTAATTTAACATCTCTATTACATGTTGATGCCTCCATGACCAAGTTAAGCAGATGAGACTGAGGACAACTATGTAGAAGAAAAGATGTTCACTTTGTCTAACATGTAGCTTGACAGAGTTCTCCATGTGTGTCCTGGTGTTCTCATGTTTCCTTACCTCCTCAGCCCTCACTACCTACCCTGGTGTTCTCATGTTTCCTTACCTCCTCATCCCTCACTCCCTACCCTGGTGTTCTCATGTTTCCTTACCTCCTCATCCCTCACTCCCTACCCTGGTGTTCTCATGTCTCCTTACCTCTTCATCCCTCACTCCCTACCCTGGTGTTCTCATGTTTCCTTACCTCCTCATCCCTCACTCCCTACCCTGGTGTTCTCATGTCTCCTTACCTCCTCATCCCTCACTCCCTACCCTGGTGTTCTCATGTTTCCTTACCTCCTCATCCCTCACTCCCTACCCTGGTGTTCTCATGTTTCCTTACCTCCTCATCCCTCACTCCCTACCCTGGTGTTCTCATGTTTCCTTACCTCCTCATCCCTCACTCCCTACCCTGGTGTTCTCATGTTTCCTTACCTCCTCATCCCTCACTCCCTACCCTGGTGTTCTCATGTTTCCTTACCTCCTCATCCCTCACTCCCTACCCTGGTGTTCTCATGTTTCCTTACCTCCTCATCCCTCACTCCCTACCCTGGTGTTCTCATGTTTCCTTACCTCCTCATCCCTCACTCCCTACCCTGGTGTTCTCATGTTTCCTTACCTCCTCATCCCTCACTCCCTACCCTGGTGTTCTCATGTCTCCTTACCGCCTCATCCCTCACTCCCTACCCTGGTGTTCTCATGTCTCCTTACCGCCTCATCCCTCACTCCCTACCCTGGTGTTCTCATGTCTCCTTACCTCCTCATCCCTCACTCCCTACCCTGGTGTTCTCATGTCTCCTTACCTCCTCATCCCTCACTCCTTACCCTGGTGTTCTCATGTTTCCTTACCTCCTCATCCCTCATTCCCTACCCTGGTGTTCTCATGTTTCCTTACCTCCTCATCCCTCACTCCCTACCCTGGTGTTCTCATGTTTCCTTACCTCCTCATCCCTCACTCCCTACCCTGGTGTTGTCATGTCTCCTTACCTCCTCATCCCTCACTCCCTACCCTGGTGTTCTCATGTCTCCTTACCTCCTCATCCCTCACTCCCTACCCTGGTGTTCTCATGTTTCCTTACCTCCTCATCCCTCACTCCCTACCCTGGTGTTCTCATGTCTCCTTACCTCCTCATCCTTCACTCCCTACCCTGGTGTTCTCATGTCTCCTTACCTCCTCATCCCTCACTCCCTACCCTGGTGTTCTCATGTCTCCTTACCTCCTCATCCCTCACTCCCTACCCTGGTGTTCTCATGTCTCCTTACCTCCTCATCCCTCACTCCCTACCCTGGTGTTCTCATGTCTCCTTACCTCCTCATCCCTCACTCCCTAACTGTCCGTCCCCGTTGTTTTAAAAAGCTAACTAAGTTATTAGCATGACGTCATGCAGCTAGCTAACCTGTCTGGTGTTCAGCTGGTACAGAAGCTTCATGTTATTGCTAGTTGCTAGTTATTGCTCCAGAGGAGTTTGTCCCCATGATCAGGCAGATTATTAGTCCTCTCTCCTCTGCTGCCCATTGCAACCTGCGCAATCTTGGGATTTTCTTTGATCGCTCCATGTCATTTGACCCTCATGTTAAGCAGCTGTCCAGGTCATGTTTCTTCCATCTAAGAAATATCAGTAAACTGAGATCTGTAGTAGCAACACCTGATTTAGAGATGATCATACACACATTTATCTCTTCACACATTGACTACTGCAACTCACTTTTCACATCACTCAGTGTATCTGCTCTTAACCGACTGCAGGTCATCCAAAATGCTGCCGCCAGATTACTCACCAGGACAAATCGACGGTCTCACATCACCCCCGTACTCCGATCTCTCCACTGGCTTCCTGTAGCATCTCGGATACACTTCAACATTCTCACCATCACTTACAGAGCACTTCACGGTCAGGCTCCGGCTTATGTAGCTGATCTACTTCGCCCCTATTCACCCGCCCGCACTCTCAGGTCAAACGCTCTAGGTCTTCTGTCCCACGCACACGATGTAAGAGCCGTGGTGACCGAGCCTTTGAGGCAGTGGCCCCGTGGTGACCGAGCCTTTGAGGCAGTGGCCCCGTGGTGACCGAGCCTTTGAGGCAGTGGCCCCGAGGCTCTGGAATGCTCTGCCTGCAACTCTGCGCCTCGCAGATACTGTGGATACTTTTAAAAAACAGCTCAAAACCCACCTGTTTAGGCTGGCGTTTGTGTAAAAGTAAACCCATGTCCGATACCTGCTCTTAATAAAGAAGCTAATCTCTGGCTAAACTGCAGGCTTGTTGTCTGACTGTCCTTGTTTCTTGCTCAATTGGATTTCTTTTGGCAGCGTGTTGGCGCTCTCAGACCTCAGTGTTCGTAGCGCTGGACTTCTTTCAATCTGTTCAAAAGGGTCCTTGGGCCAGCTGCTGAACTCCAAATGGCTCCTGTTGGTGGATGAATTAGTTTCGGGTCCCGATGGGCAGGTGGTGTGCTACAGGGTGAATGATGTGACATGTAATGGTCGGAGTGATCAGAGGACGAGAGAGGTGCTATACAAATACAAGTCCATTTACCATCCAGAGTCACACAAGGTATTCCCCAAGGTTACGTACTCAGCCCACTCCTCTTCATCATCGACATCCCCCTCTCGGTCAGATTATCTGATATTTCAATCGAAATGACGCCAGATATACCTCAGCACCCCCCCCCCCCCCCCCATACCTTACAGGCCTATAGACAGTAGAGAGACGACAGGAAGTGAAAGCTACGAGAGATGGAGCCAACATGCATCAAATGTTCTTAGTAAATTGGAGGACGTTGTGGTTAATGGTTAGAAGTCTAAACCACTAGGCCATGGGTCTCAAACTGCCGGCCCCCTCCCCTCCTTTTTCTAGTTGTTTCATATCAATTTAACTACCCCTGAACATACAATTTAAATAAAAAAGGTATTTAGTTTGGCTCAAAGGTGACCGCACATGAGCGGTCAGTTGTGGATAAGAAGAGAGCAGGTTACGGGGCTTCATCAGTTGTTTGGCTGCGAACAACAAAGGTGTCTCTTTCCAAACCAAAGAGGACAGCGGATGATGAACAGACAGTTTCAAGATAGATGGACATTGCAGTATTTGTTTGTGGAGTTTACTGGAAATGCTACTTGCCTGATATGCAAGGAAAAAGTTACTGTTTTAAAAGAATAAAATCTCAAGCGTCATCACTCGACTAAAGACTGAGAACAGTACCAGGGAGACGAGAGGAACAAACAGCGTCTGAGCGGTTGAGTGGGCGGGTTTACCGTGGAACAGACCGTCTGTGACGGCCAACATAGCCGGATGGTACACAGAACGTTAGAGGAGGGAAATGCAGATCCAGCAGTTGTTGTGCATTACACACCAACAGGCAGCGTGCAGCACATGCTGAAATATGAACACTAGGGGTGTAACGGTACGCGTATTCGTATTGAAGTGTTCGGTACGAGGCTCACGGTTCGGTACGCATGACGAACCGAACACGTTTGAATAAAAAAAAATAAAACTTTTATTTATTTATTTTTTTTAAACCTTTATTTAAGCAGGTAGTCCCATTGAGATGAAAATCTCTTTTGCAAGATGTAAGTAACAATACTACATCACATTAAGGAGCAGTTTCTGTTTTTTATGCTTATGTGTTGCTAAGAAGACACCCCAGAAGATGAGTCACTCAGGTATAGTTCCATCATTGTTCAAAGTCAAAGAATAACTTCATGATGATAGTTGTAATGAATACATATATTTTAAAATCAAGTCCATTTCTCTGCATTCATAGTTTTCTACTGTACCGAGACGTACTGAACCGTGGCTCCACTGTATCGTACCCAACCGTGAGTTTACAAGCGTTACACCCCTACTGAACATGTCATGTCTGTTGTCCTGAACTGTATCAATTACATCAGGACCAGGAGTTTACAGCACCGCCAGTTCAGATTGAGTAAAAATGTTTGGACATGTTGTATATATTATTTATATTCATAAGGAAAATAGCCAGTATTAATGAAAATACATAAAGAATTAAATGATCCTGAATTCTTAATATATTTGATTGATATGGCTGTGAATAAGTCATGATATATCATTCTTATCCGCTTCATGTGGTCATGTCTTCATCAGTGTGAGACGCTCTGGTTCCTCTAGCGTCTTCTCTGATGGAAGAACTGACTGCAGGGACCTTTGTCTCTCACGCTTTCTGTGGCGCTAGCTGAGGCGCTGTGTCTCAGTGGGGTTTGTTTCCAAGGCATGTCGTGTGGGTGCAGTGGAGCTGTGACCACAGAGAGGCCGGCTCATGGCTTTTAAGGAACTGATAGCTCAACCACTCTTATAAAAAGATATTGTGACGGGATGTGAGTGTTTCTTTGTGTGTATTTCAGGTGATCTGATCTTTGCTTCTGACGGTCACTGTGAAGGTTGACATTTCCATGGATTGTGTTTGCCTGCAGTCACAGAACTGAATACACAAGTTCGAGGAGCCGTGTGATTGAGTGAGCCTGCAGATTGCATCGCATTAATAGCCCTGTGCTCAGCCCTGTGTGGAGGCATTCTGGGGCTTTATCACATTCTGGAATATCAGCAGTAACATTGATTTTGATGCATTGTTATTTGTTTGGGCGGTGTAAGACTCAACTACTGAAAGAAAAGAAAAAAACAATTGAAGGTTGAGAAAACAAAATAAAAAGATTTGTGAACATGTTCAATAGTTTTGTAAGATCCCACAAAAAACCTCTGTCAGTTTGCACCATAACCACAGCAATGGAGCGCACAGAGCAGTGGGTGAGATTCATTCATTTTGAGATTGATCTCAATTAAAAATACACATAAATACTTTATTTCAATTAAACACTGGAGTTGAAGCGGAAAAGTCCGTGGGCCCAAATCCGTCTGCGTCACTCTATAAATGAGTGATTCTTAGTGTCCGTCTGCACAGCTGCTTCTTAAAGCAGACATGTTTTAATAACTGAGAGGTGCCGCATGTTTCATTTCATTCAAGAGGCTGTTTCAGTATCGGCTCTTATAATCTGCAGTGGTTAGGGTTAGCAGGGTGCACACTCTTTGTTTAGCAACAGTAGCGTCTCGTGTTTTATTCTAATATATACCATATAATATATAGTTGTTTGTAGGAGATGTTTCACACAATATAAAACAGATATACGAGATGACCTGTTTGACTTCCTAACGCAGATTATAATACATAATTAAAACGACAAATGCCCCAAGATAAAGTTTAATTCAAGAAAATATTTAAATAAAAATACAAAAAACTTTTTTATTTGAATTTTGTACAAAAATAACATTTCAAATTTAGAAATTCAAACAGTTATTTATAAATCTCTGTTGATTTAATGAATTGTAGTCTATCAGTCTAAATATATATCAGGTTATAAAGCTGCTTCTAAGGTTCTTGTATCTGAGGATCATCAGTATGTTTGAGGGTCTATGAATACTCAGTCAGCCTGGCTACAGTGCTGAAGAGAAACCTGGGCTTGTTCTTATTTTCTCTGTTAATGATGAGTAATGAGCTGCTCTGGCATTAGCGTTGAGTGTCCTTCGCAGTGAGCCAGCAGCAATATCGACTCACGACATGATCAACTTGGGAGGGACTAAAGTTAGCACAGGAGTCCTCCGTTATATGGACACATGTCTTTGAATTAAATAAATAAAGAAGTTTGCCTCATGACGCGTAGTCTGTTGGTAATAATTCAAAAGTGATAAAATAATGGTCCAATAAAAAGAGGTTGTGCTGAAGGCCTGTTTCCAGGTTTGGAGTGAAAGACAAAGAGGCTTTCAGATGAGTTCGAGTTTAGTTCAGGGTTGTGATCAGCTGCACAGTTAGCGTTAGGCTACAGATAGCATGCTCATAGCTTGGCCTATATCAAATCTAGGGATAACATTTATTCAACTCAAAATCCAAAGAAACATTATTTATCACCAAACTATTTTAGTTTTAAACTATATCATAGGTAAATAAAGACTGAATCACCATCCAGTAGGCAATATTATGCTGAGTAACCAGTCGCCCCATTTATCATATATGGGTAGACTAACTATTAGAAAGTCATCTCAGTAGTTCTTTCAATGCAATACGATTCAACAGCAGCTCAAACTACAGCCTCTCTAAACCAACAGGTGAGCATCACAGCCTCGGGGAAGGTAATTACTGCTGTAATAGACGTCATTGCTTCAGCTACAGTAGGTGTGCCTCCAGTCATCCGCTGTAACTGAGTGTACTCACACCTGAAATCTACATAACTATGTCACCAGGGGACTATAATCCCATCCAGGGCTGGGTAACTGCATTGAACAAACCAACAACTGGATGTGCCAGAATTCTCTTCAATTAAACAAAGATAAAACAGAAGTAATTGTTTTTGGTACCAAGGACGAACAATTGAAAATCACCGCTCAGCTGCAGTCACTGATGTTAAAACCCACAAACCAAGCCAGAAATCTAGGTGTAGTTATGGATTCAGACCTCAACCTGAACAGCCATATCAAGACAATTACAAAATCAGCCTATTATCACCTGAAGAATATATCAAGGATTAGAGGACTTATGTCTCAACAGGATGTGTAAAACTTGTCCACGCATTTATCTTCAGCAGACTGGACTACTGTAACGGTGTGTTTACAGGTCTCTGTAAAAAGTCCGTCAGAAAGCTGCAGCTGATTCAGAACGCTGCAGCTCGAGTCCTCACTAAGACCAGGAGGGTGGATCACATCACTCCAGTTCTGAGGTCTTTGCACTGGCTTCCTGTCCAACAAAGAATTGACTTTAAAATCCTGCTGTTGGTTTACAAAGCACTGAATGGTTTAGGGCCAAAATACATCTCCGATCTGCTGCTACCTTATGAACCATCCCGACCCCTCAGGTCGTCTGGGACCGGTCTACTATCTGTTCCCAGAGTCAGAACTAAACATGGAGAAGCAGCGTTCAGTTTTTCTGCTCCACATATCTGGAACAAAGTCCCAGAAAGCTGCAGGTCTGCTGAGACCCTCAGCTCATTTAAATCAAGATTGAAGACTTTTCTGTTTGCTGCTGCCTTTAATTGAACCACATTCAATTCATATATTAATCAATTTCCTGCATTTCTGCATTTTACTACTGAATTTTATTTCTTGCACTGTTTCTTTAATGTTTTAATGAATGTTCTTAATTGTTTTTAAATCTCCTTTTCTTTTGCCTTGTGTTTTGCTTTTAATGGTTTTATGTGAAGCACTTTGAATTACCTTGTTGTTGAACTTTGAACTTTGAACAAATAAACTTGTCTTGCGTTGATACATTTAAACTGACCATCTCAGACTCACCAGAACAGTTTTAACAGTGTCTGTGATCTTACGTGGATTAACAGTGTTTGTGTTCAGCCTGTACTCGTGCTGAATGTCTGCAGCGTGGCTGCTATTAAAACTACACCCACCTGTGCTGGCTTTCAGTTGAACAATAAACTAGTCGGTGCTCTCTGGTGTACAAACTATTTAAATGTTACTTTCAACATTTCTAAACTGCAGTTTCTTGTTAATCACTGATATATCTGTGTTGAGCCATAATCAAACTCTACTATTGAGTATGTGACAGTGTGACACTCAACTGAACAAAAGAAATGATCCCGCCATAATAAGAGCACCGGAAGCATGAAGTCAAATGTTTGAGCTGTTTTTCTCTGTGCAGGGTGAGCGGGAGGACAAAGAAACATCGACCAAACTTTACGACGACATCATTGAATCGGAGGCTTTCATTCAGACTCCCATTCAGACAGTACTCCCTGACTGTCCGGGCGTCCTACAACCAGACCCTGTCTGAAGAATCCGACCCAGTCACATTCACACCTTTCACAGACAGTACGTCAACATGACTCTTGAGTTGCATGTTTGATGCCTTGGATTCACCAATGACAGATTATATTATTATTTGTCGCTAAGAGACTCAGTCTTATTGATTCTATTCGGGAGGTTGATCATTTTACCTTTCGTAGCAGCTTGAGCTAAGCTGTTAATAACTGAGGCTGCAATGATCACTCAATCAATGTGTTTCCATCCATGTTAAAAAATGAGTAAAAGGGCTTTTAGTCTTGACTGAGGTTGAAAATGTGCAAGGGAAGCAGACATAGCACATGAAGCATGTTGTCCATGATGCGTGTGACCGTCATGTTTCTTCACGGTAGTGTGAGGTTTGATTGTGCGCTCTTTTGATGCCGTCACCTCGCTACACCGTCTTCTGCAAGGGTGGTAGTGTTTGAAACATCTCAACCACTGTGAGATGAATAGAAATGAAATGTGATGTGATCCCCTGTGTTATCACTGAATGCCATCAGCTGAGTGCCGGTGAACATGTCACACACTTGAGATGTACAAGTTCAGATTTCATTTCACCTCACACGCTCTCTGACTTTCATTTAAAAAGAATGTGCTTTCTTTTTTCTAACAAGCCATAATAGGTCCTCCAAAGGTCTCTCTGGCTGGATGCGGCAACTGCATCCATATCAACATGTCGCTCCCTGAAGCTGGTCGAGGATTCAACGATACGAAGATGTTCTCCGCCACTGTTCAGTTCAAAGTCTTCTGGAGGAAACATAAAGGAGCAGAGGTAAGACATGCATATTGCACCTTTGTCAAACTTATTTCTTTCCATGAACTCTACTGTGTATGGGGACAATCTTGTCATGAAGTCTTACATTTACTTTAATTCCTCTAATATAGACACAACCAGTTCACCAAATAGTTTCCTGAGGCAGAGCTGCTACAGAAGGACAGACCGTCTCATTGGTTGAGTCTAACCTTAGTAGACGGTGGCAAGGAATTACAGCAAATTTGATATTATACAATATTGGACTACCTTCTAAATTTGATTCATCTCATGATCACATCATGTTTTATTTATTGTTTTTTACTGTATTTTTTCTCAGTGTGTTTGCTGCCCTGAATACTGCACATACTCTCTGGAAGCACAGGTGTAACTAAAAACCCTATTCCAGTTAGTGTCCCAGTAAACCACGTCAGAGCATGGACAACGCCAGAGTCCTGGTACAGGCTCACCAAAATGGAATGCAGCCATTCCTGCTTTGACAAGTCTGTCTACATTGTATTACCTAAAGTAGATCCAAGTCACGTATTCCTCTGGCCTTGTGGGTTTAACTGTGATCATTTCTGCCTCAGACAAAAACAACTAGAAGTAGAAAACTGCAATCTCTTCTCTGGAAATGGAAATGGTGCCATTAGGGTATCTGTGCGTTACTCAGTGATTCAGTCACGTAGAATTCCCCGTGCTAACGTTAAGGCAAAAGTCAAAACTTTACTTTTGCTGGCGGCTCATGTCATCAAAGGTATTTTCATGATCCCATAGATGTTGTCTGACTGCTAGGAAAGATAAAATAAGTGCCAAGGGTGAAACCGAGCTTTAAACCCAATACTGTCACCGCATCCCTTGATAGGTTAGTGTACAGAGTGCTGGGGTCACGGACGAGGCTCACATGGAAATCATTTAACTTTGTTCTTCATACTTTACCTGCAGCAGTCCGCCATCACAAGAAACAACAGCTACACCGTGAACAACCTACAGATTGACACGGAGTACTGTGTACGGGTGGACATAATGAGCAATACCAACAAGAACACTGTGCCATCCGCTTGGAATTGCACCTTCACTAGCGTTGTGGAACCAAGCCGAGGTGAGCTGAACTTTCATAGCTGTATTTTCAAATAGAAGCACGGCATGTAGCGCGGCATTTAACACGGCATGTGGCGCGGCATGGGGCGCGGCATGTGGCGCGGCATGTGGCGCGGCATGTGGCGCGGCATGTGGCGCGGCATGGGGCGGCATGTGGCGTGGCATGTGGCGCGGCATGTGGCGCGGCATGTGGCGCGGCATGGGGCGGCATGTGGCGCGGCATGTGGCGGCATGGGGCGCGGGCATGTGGTGCGCCATGTGGCGCGGCATGGGGCGCGGCATGGGGCGCGGCATGGGGCTCGCCATGTGGCACGGCATGGGGCGCGCCATGTGGCGCGGCATGGAGCGCGGCATGTGGTCCCAGTGTTTCCATGCCTCATAAC
The DNA here is from genome assembly GCF_949748355.1 of Melanostigma gelatinosum. Lineage (NCBI taxonomy): Eukaryota > Metazoa > Chordata > Actinopteri > Perciformes > Zoarcidae > Melanostigma > Melanostigma gelatinosum. The sequence goes on along the minus strand of NC_136643.1, from coordinate 1,467,523 downwards.
GTGTGGTATCATTTGGCAGCACAGTGAATCAGAATCCAGTTTATTGCAAAGTAGTTTTCACATAAAAGGAATTTGCCTTGGAGTTTTGAAACATAGACAACAAACATGAATATGAAATATAGAAAATATCCATTATATATAGTGTCAGCTGGGACCCTGAGATGGATAAGCAGTTTCAGATCATGGATGTAAGTCTGCAAAACCATCTGGAGTTAAATATAACCGTAATGCCATAAGTGAGTCAAAAATTACTTTGGGCACACTTTTTGGTGCGTGGTCCAGCAAAGAGCGAGGCACTAAAACTTCGGTGTGTATGTGTGTGTGCGTGTGTGTGCGTGCGTGTGTGTGTGTGCGTGTGTGTGTGTGCGTGCACATGTGTGTGTGTCTGCAGACCCTGTTTTTTTAGGTGCAGTTGCTGCTCTTCTGGCTGTCCTCGGTGCTCTAATGAGCATCATGTTTTGCCTCTTCTACACTGGATTCCTTTGTAAACTGAAGGCAGCTCTGCCCAGAGTACTCGATGTAATAAACGTGAGTTTGTCTGTCTTGATTTGACATTTTGTTTTTTGTACGGATTTAGAATTCAGAATGTAAAACTATTCCTTTAAACATCTTAAGATCTCAATGGCGATCAACACAACATTTAACTGGACTTTGAAGTCCGTGTGCTTCAAACGACGTGATTGTTGGATTGTCAAACAGCATCAGACAGGCTGTGAGCAACAATTTCTGTAATTTTCTGAAACTAACAATCCTTCATGCATTGACACTAAATACCAAAGAGTAAGTCCAACTTCCTGTTCACTGCTGTTTCGGAGATATTGTAGCTTCAATTTAGCCTTCTAATTTCACACTGAACATGTGCTGCCTCCTGTTCCATCATGTGGTGTTGTAGATTAGATGAGACCCTACTGTAGCAGGGATGGTGCATCTTAGAGTTCAATTGATTACACTGTCATATTCCAACTTCTTCTCCCTCCTCTGTCTCTATTTCTTTGTTCCCTCTTTGCTTCTCTAGGAGGTGCTGAGCCAAGGCCACACCCTCACACCAGAGAGGACGGTGCCTGACAACATCTCCATAGAGAAACAGAGGAAGCACAACAATCCACAAGCTGCCACCAGGGACACTGACTCAGATGCGGAGGATGAAGAGGAGGAAGGGGAAAACGTCTACATGGACAGAGACGCAGAGATTTCCTCAGGTGAAAGTTCCTGCCAGGACTCTGTTGATGTGTTAGGGAACAGCAAGGGGGCTGTGTCAGGGGGCTCCGGGAGTTCGACAGTGAAGGCGGAAGTACAGGACACAGAGGTTGAGGTTGAGATTAGACACGGGGGGCTTGATCAAAACGAGGCCAAAGCTGAAGGAACAGAGGTTTCTTTCATGCCGGAAGGACCAGGCACAGGTCAAGTGAAGGAGGAGGAGGAGGAGGAAGAGGTGTGCAATATCGATCTGTTCTCAGTCACCCTCGCTGCACTGAAAAGGGACGAGGGAGAAGAGCAGAATACGAGAGAATCTCTCACGGACTGCCTGTCCGATCTGGAGCCTCTACTGCCCACAAACTCAAAACGGACTCTGAGCCACACGGACGATCGGACAACATTGGCATTAACCCTACCTACAGAAGAAGACTTTAGTGAGGGTGGGTATGAAGCCAGACGCATGAACACTTCGTCTGGCTGTCTCAGTACCTGTGATGGTGAGACACAGCATGAAGAAACACAGGAGGAGGAGGAGGAGGAGGAAGAGGAGGAGGAGGAGGAAGAAGAGGAATTTTCCGGATATATGGGACACACATGAAATGTTGCTCTGATGCGTTACTGTGTGTATGACTATCATTGTAACAGCCTTGCAAGTATATTCCTTCTTAATTGAGAAAAAAAAGTCCAGACCAAAAGTCTGAAATATGTGACTGTAGTTACGGTGGTTTATTTAACAGCGGTCTATTTTCCTATTCTTAAGGAAATACAAGGACACACATCAATACATGTCTCCCACAACTACACCACAGCAGCCCCCTGTAGTTCTTAAAATGACCCGTTTCTATCTTAACCCTTAGATGCACGAGTGACTGGACCCTACACTCTTCCATAAGTGGGTCAAAAATGACCCATATTAGAAAAAATGTGTTTTTATGCCATTTTTGTCATTTTGGTTCAGAATAATCACTTGTATAATATTTTTTATTTTATTTAGGACCACACAAGAATGATTTCATGTTTGAAATATCTTTATTTTTCACCTTTTAACATTTTGAAAAAGAAAATTACCCAGAACAGCAATAGAAAAATGTGAACATCCATTGTGTGTGTGTGTATGTGTGTAACTGTCCAGTCATTGCCAGTTCCTCTCTCTTTTCCCTGTTTTGCCTTCTTGTCTCATCACTGTATGCAGTTCAGACAAACTACCTGTTTCTGGCTGTGATCATTGCACACAGGTACATTGCATTTCCCACACCTATTGTTGACTTTGCGATCTTTGTTACTTGGGCAGATCTGACACCTCTTTCTCTTTGGTTGGCCCTGTCTGCTTCTTTCCTGTGGCTGGGCTGTGGCTTTTGTCACCCCACACCTTTCCATTGCTTCAATAATCGGGGTTTGCAGTTGCGGGCAGCCTTCCAGTCGACTCCTCATGTGTGGTGTGACAAGCTCCTTTGACAGCTCTTTGAGGAAGAGCCGTCGTGCATTGGTGATGCCGCTCTTGAATTCTGGGTGCTGAGCTGTGAAAAAGGTGTAGGCATTCAAGGTGGCAATTATGTTGTACCACAGCACCATGGGCCACCACAAACCCAGAAGATCTTTAGGCCGTACTTGGCGGGCTTGCTTGGCATGTACTGTAGAAACTTGCACCTACCCCTGAATGGCACAAGCTGTTCGTCCACAGTGACACAATCACTGGGGATGAATCGCTGTCTGCAGTTGACCAGGAACAGGTCCCATACATAGCGGAAGGCTGCCATATGGTCTGTTTCCAGTCGGAAGGCTCTGGTCCTCTTATCATCGAAGCGCAAGGTACGGCGAATGTCTTCAAATCTTCCAATAGCCATAGTGGCCTTGTACATGGGATTATGTAGAGGACTCCCAAACAGCTCACGGACTGATACATCCCAGTTCTTCTCACTTCCTGCAAGCAGGGTCAATCCAATGAAGGCCATGAATTCATCTTTGGTGACATTTTTCCATTCTTTTCCTCTAGCTGTTGCTACTCTCCGTCCTTCCAAGTTTGTGCACTTCATCACCTCTTGTATTATATCATCGGTGATAAAGAGCTCCCATGCATCTTTTGGTGAGACAGTGGTGCTAAGCCCTTGTGCAGGCCCTGACCGACTTCTGAGGATATGTTGGCGCTGTGTTCTGCCCTGGGTGGGAGGTAACTCGCTCCGGTAAGAGCACTTCCGACTCATTCTGTTGGACATGATTTGGACACTTTCTTCTTCAGAGGACACAGAAGAGGACTCTTCTGAGTCAGATGGATCCTGTTCAGTTGGATTTCCAGGTGGACGACTGCCACTGCCACCTGGACAATAGTCTGGGTCCTCATCAGAAATTTCAGACTTTGAGTCCAACCCCATTACTGCCTCTCCATCATCCAGCATCTGTAGGACCATTTCAGCCATGACACCTTGGATGAGGACACATAGAGTAATGTTTTCGATAGATCAATATGTAGCTAAATAAATAAATACACACACACACACACACTACATATAGGAATGTTAGCTAACTTAGTTAGCTAGTTATAAAGTAGGCTAATTTGTTGATAAATAATAACAACAGTCACGAAAGACACACACAATATTATATGAAGATAATACTTACACGTATCAGCTCTTGCTGTGTAAAATAATCTTCCTGAGGGGTGACACTTCTGATATAGTCTGTGTGGTCCACAGTTAATTTATTCCTGACAGAAACAGTTGATAAGAATTAAAGGTTCCCATTGGATTCCATAGAAAATGCATGCGGGTCATTTTTGACCCACTTATGGAAGCTTAGGGTAGTAATACAAAAACTACAATTTCTTAAAATGTATAAAAGGTAAGTTAAAAATGTAAATGGCATTATATCAAAAACATGTTTTTTGAGGAATACCTGGAATATGAAATAACAATTTTTCATTACGAAGATATTTCAAGAAAACAACCTCACCGGGTCATTTTTGACCCACTTATGCATCTAAGGGTTAAGATGAGCCTCCTTGTTAACATCCAAGTCATAACTTCTCTGAGAGGCTGGATACATCCCACCTGATGATACAGAACAGCCCAAAGAGCCCAACATAGAGATCCCTTACATTAGCCAAAGTCCAATTTATTGAATATAATGTGAGTCAGACTGTCTCATGTTTATGGTTTTGCATTAGAGATATGATGTCCCTTCAGGGCTGCCGTAGAGAAAAGGCTTCCGCTGCTCTGCCTGGAGACGACTGGACATCGCTGGTAAACTCACAGACACTCACATGTCAGTGCAGCTACACGCTGACATTCACCGTAAACACATTCAAACGCACAGATCGGGAGCGAAGGACTTTGAAAGTTAGCGGAAACATTAACGTGAGACAACATCCGGTTTTCAGAATAAGATGCCAACAAAGTATGAATTACATTCACATTAAGTATGAAACATGCTGCCTGCATCTCGTGAACCAAATGTTATTGCCCTTTAGTTCATATAGCAGTACTTTAAAATAAAAGTGCGCAATACACTACTTTATAATTCATGATTGAACTTTGCCATAACAATGCGATTAATCGCGATTCAATATTTTAATCGTTGCCCAGCACTAGTATATATTTTATATATAGATATAGATATCTATCTATATATATATATATATATATATATATATATATATATATATATATATATATATATATATATTGTATGGAGTTAAATGTTTATTGTAAACTTGTGTATGTACGTTGAGAGCGATGTGTAAACCGGATTACACATACATGGCCAATAAAGCTGATTCTGATTCTGAGGAAAGGGTATTTCCTTTTTAAGCTCTCGTGGAACGTTCCATCTTAGCTGCATTATAGTGATTATAGTGGCCATTGGGAGCTGAGAAAGGGTTCATTTTTGTCATCGTGGTGTAATTCAGTTTCAGTACTTAAACGGTTCAAGAGGACCAAATAATGAGTGTTGGGTAGTTGCGTTCACGTAAAGATTGTGACAAGCAGACAGAGCTCAGAGCATTTTCTGCATACAGTCGGCCATGTTGCCGAAAGTCTTTTCATCTCAATGCCATACTTGGAAGTTCAACGTTTTTGCTTCATGCACCCAAGAGCAACTTCAATAGGAATGGCCGGGGTGCTGCCTCCAACGCTGTGTCCACTTCTCTTAATAGATCCGTGGTCTCAGGCCTGTGAGGGTTGTGAGCCTCTGTACAAAGCGCCGGTGTTTGACCTGAAAAGGATGCAGAGGCTGCTCATTGGCTCTGGGTTACATCCCCACTAGAGGTCCAAATACACTTTGCTGATGCCCAGAAGAGTCACACACACAGCAAGATAAGAACACAGGAGAGAACACAGGCAGAGAGTCTGCAGATACTCACCGCCACACACTTCTAATGGGAATGAGTGATGATTGAGAGGGATTCATTTTGTATCAGTCGATACATTGTTTTTTAGGACATTGTGGCGTATCATACCTTTAGGTGTTGTTGTTCTGGATCTCAATGTAATTCTGTCTGCACATAGAATCTATATCCTTCTTCACAAATAGCTGTTAAGCCTACCTACTCCATTGACGGTGTTCATTACATACTCCATGGGCTAAAGATGGAAGGATCCGATCCTCAGTATCCATTCGTTTCAACTTATAATCAATGAAAATACATTTCTACCTTTCAAAATGAGACAGCTAGTGACTGGTGTTTTAATGTGTCATGTTTGTATTCACTAAGCAGACAACCCAATCTCCTGGGAAGGCGTATAAATAGCAAAACATTTTTATGTCATTATTATGCTAGACTTGCAAGATGCATGTCATTTTACGTCGATTTTCGTATATAACCGTGTATTAGCCAGGGTTAGAACATGTTAGAACATGTTAGAACATGTTAGAACATGTTAGAACATGTTAGAACATGTTAGAACATGTTAGAACATGTTAGAACATGTCTTCACCTCCTTTTTTCGAAAATCAACAATCATCTCCTTGGTTTTACTGACGATCAGTAGGTTGTTCTATGAGCACCACTCTGTCAGGCTACATCAACACTACATTTTCATTTTAAAACAAAAAGGATCTCCGTCCACACGGCGTCTCAGCATCGTCTCTAAAGGATCTCCGTCCACACGACGTCTCAGCATCGTCTCTAAAGGATCTCCGTCCACACGACGTCTCAGCATCGTCTCTAAAGGATCTCCGTCCACACGGCGTCTCAGCATCGTCTCTAAAGGATCTCCGTCCACACGGCGTCTCAGCATCGTCTCTAAAGGATCTCCGTCCACACGACGTCTCAGCATCGTCTCTAAAGGATCTCCGTCCACACGGCGTCTCAGCATCGTCTCTAAAGGATCTCCGTCCACACGGCGTCTCAGCATCGTCTCTAAAGTATCTCCGTCCACACGGCGTCTCAGCATCGTCTCTAAAGGATCTCCGTCCACACGGCGTCTCAGCATCGTCTCTAAAGGATCTCCGTCCACACGACGTCTCAGCATCGTCTCTAAAGGATCTCCGTCCACACGACGTCTCAGCATCGTCTCTAAAGGATCTCCGTCCACACGACGTCTCAGCATCGTCTCTAAAGGATCTCCGTCCACACGGCGTCTCAGCATCGTCTCTAAAGGATCTCCGTCCACACGGCGTCTCAGCATCGTCTCTAAAGGATCTCCGTCCACACGACGTCTCAGCATCGTCTCTAAAGGATCTCCGTCCACACGACGTCTCAGCATCGTCTCTAAAGGATCTCCGTCCACACGACGTCTCAGCATCGTCTCTAAAGGATCTCCGTCCACACGACGTCTCAGCATCGTCTCTAAAGGATCTCCGTCCACACGACGTCTCAGCATCGTCTCTAAAGGATCTCCGTCCACACGACGTCTCAGCATCGTCTCTAAAGGATCTCCGTCCACACGGCGTCTCAGCATCGTCTCTAAAGGATCTCCGTCCACACGGCGTCTCAGCATCGTCTCTAAAGGATCTCCGTCCACACGGCGTCTCAGCATCGTCTCTAAAGGATCTCCGTCCACACGACGTCTCAGCATCGTCTCTAAACGATCTCCGTCCACACGGCGTCTCAGCATCGTCTCTAAAGGATCTCCGTCCACACGGCGTCTCAGCATCGTCTCTAAAGGATCTCCGTCCACACGACGTCTCAGCATCGTCTCTAAAGGATCTCCGTCCACACGACGTCTCAGCATCGTCTCTAAAGGATCTCCGTCCACACGACGTCTCAGCATCGTCTCTAAAGGATCTCCGTCCACACGAAGTCTCAGCATCGTCTCTAAAGGATCTCCGTCCACACGACGTCTCAGCATCGTCTCTAAAGGATCTCCGTCCACACGACGTCTCAGCATCGTCTCTAAAGGATCTCCGTCCACACGGCGTCTCAGCATCGTCTCTAAAGGATCTCCGTCCACACGGCGTCTCAGCATCGTCTCTAAAGGATCTCCGTCCACACGGCGTCTCAGCATCGTCGCTAAAGGATCTCCGTCCACACGACGTCTCAGCATCGTCTCTAAAGGATCTCCGTCCACACGACGTCTCAGCATCGTCTCTAAAGGATCTCCGTCCACACGGCGTCTCAGCATCGTCTCTAAAGGATCTCCGTCCACACGGCGTCTCAGCATCGTCTCTAAAGGATCTCCGTCCACACGACGTCTCAGCATCGTCTCTAAAGGATCTCCGTCCACACGACGTCTCAGCATCGTCTCTAAAGGATCTCCGTCCACACGGCGTCTCAGCATCGTCTCTAAAGGATCTCCGTCCACACGACGTCTCAGCATCGTCTCTAAAGGATCTCCGTCCACACGACGTCTCAGCATCGTCTCTAAAGGATCTCCGTCCACACGGCGTCTCAGCATCGTCTCTAAAGGATCTCCGTCCACACGGCGTCTCAGCATCGTCTCTAAAGGATCTCCGTCCACACGACGTCTCAGCATCGTCTCTAAAGGATCTCCGTCCACACGACGTCTCAGCATCGTCTCTAAAGGATCTCCGTCCACACGACGTCTCAGCATCGTCTCTAAAGGATCTCCGTCCACACGACGTCTCAGCATCGTCTCTAAAGGATCTCCGTCCACACGACGTCTCAGCATCGTCTCTAAAGGATCTCCGTCCACACGACGTCTCAGCATCGTCTCTAAAGGATCTCCGTCCACACGGCGTCTCAGCATTGTCTCTAAAGGATCTCCGTCCACACGGCGTCTCAGCATCGTCTCTAAAGGATCTCCGTCCACACGGCGTCTCAGCATCGTCTCTAAAGGATCTCCGTCCACACGACGTCTCAGCATCGTCTCTAAACGATCTCCGTCCACACGGCGTCTCAGCATCGTCTCTAAAGGATCTCCGTCCACACGGCGTCTCAGCATCGTCTCTAAAGGATCTCCGTCCACACGACGTCTCAGCATCGTCTCTAAAGGATCTCCGTCCACACGACGTCTCAGCATCGTCTCTAAAGGATCTCCGTCCACACGACGTCTCAGCATCGTCTCTAAAGGATCTCCGTCCACACGAAGTCTCAGCATCGTCTCTAAAGGATCTCCGTCCACACGAAGTCTCAGCATCGTCTCTAAAGGATCTCCGTCCACACGAAGTCTCAGCATCGTCTCTAAAGGATCTCCGTCCACACGGCGTCTCAGCATCGTCTCTAAAGGATCTCCGTCCACACGGCGTCTCAGCATCGTCTCTAAAGGATCTCCGTCCACACGGCGTCTCAGCATCGTCTCTAAAGGATCTCCGTCCACACGGCGTCTCAGCATCGTCGCTAAAGGATCTCCGTCCACACGACGTCTCAGCATCGTCTCTAAAGGATCTCCGTCCACACGACGTCTCAGCATCGTCTCTAAAGGATCTCCGTCCACACGGCGTCTCAGCATCGTCTCTAAAGGATCTCCGTCCACACGGCGTCTCAGCATCGTCTCTAAAGGATCTCCGTCCACACGGCGTCTCAGCATCGTCTCTAAAGGATCTCCGTCCACACGGCGTCTCAGCATCGTCTCTAAAGGATCTCCGTCCACACGGCGTCTCAGCATCGTCTCTAAAGGATCTCCGTCCACACGGCGTCTCAGCATCGTCTCTAAAGGATCTCCGTCCACACGGCGTCTCAGCATCGTCTCTAAAGGATCTCCGTCCAGACTAACACGCCTGAAAACAAATATCACGTGACTCTTCACTACACTGGGCATGATGGTGATGGTGTAAACAGGAAGTAGATTGGTTGCTGAGTTTTAAAACAATACAACAGAGTAATAAAGTATTCTTCAATAATGAAAGGTCGTGTTTGAATCTTCCTCTATAAAATCAAACAGACACATTTCGTGGAAAGTTTTAGAAGTTTTGTTTGTCAGACTCAGCGTTATTTACAGCGCTGCAGGTCTCCTCTCTCTCTCTCACATCACATTTACTTTAGAATCAACACTGACACATGAAGTTGACTAGATTATGATCCATAGAGGTCAACACACGTCTCTCACTCGTTCCTCTGGTTTCGTTGTTCTCACTCGTAGCTCTGCTGGAGGCTGAAGTCTCTGTCCTACTGGAGAGCATTTACTGCTTTTGTTCCTTTATAGTTCATGTGTGCGGACTTCACAATATTTGTGCAGAACAAAATAAGCATTAATAAGAAAAGGAAAGTCCTCCGCTTTGTGTCCATCGTCCTCCCTAAAGCCACTAACCGTGACTTCAGACGTCCGCCCCGTAGGTCTGATACCACCGCTGGACATGCCTCTCGCTAACAGAGTTGATGAGTTTAACAAAAGGGATTTATTCACAAAAAGATGAAATGCTCACAAGGCAACTGAAAACTACTTTCTTAAAACAAGAAAGCGAGACTAGTTAACAGCAGTGATAATCAAACTCAAAAGACCACAATAGTATAGACCCTAACGGGTCAGGTTAACACACGGATTGAACCGAGGCGATCCACACGCAGCTTCAATGCTGCTACTTGGCTCACGGGTCGTCTGTGTGGATCTCCTCTCCTTTTATTCCCCGTGGCACTAATCAGGGATTGAGCCCAGCCACGTTCACTCACAGGCTGCAGCTGCTAGGCAGGACCAAAGCTGGCACCTGAATGGAGCGAGGTGGGTAGAGAGAGAGCACAGAGACAACACAACTCGTAACACCCCCTCCCATGAGACCAAACCACAGTTTGGCCACAACCAACCCTCATTACTACACCATACATGATTATATGAAAACAAAAACAAACAAAAAGATCTCACCCACGGAACAGAACATCAGCCACCACATTGTCTGCCCCCTTCTTCTGCTTTATTTCGATCTTAAACCCTTGAACGAGCAGGGCCCAACGCATCTACCGCTGGTTACGATTGTACATCTGGGCCAGGAAGACGAGAGGGTTATGATCGGTGTATACAGTCACCGGAGATCAACCGGAGCCCACATACACTTCAAAATGCTGAAGGGATAGAAGCATGTCTAGCGTCTCCTTCACAATGCTGGAGTAGTTCAGCTGGTGGGGCTTGAACTTCACAGAGAAGTAGCACACAGTTTGGAACACATCTCCCTCGCCCTCTTGCAACAGCACGGCACCGGCTCCAGAAGCACTAGCATCGACTTCAAGCTTAAAAGGATGCAAGAAGTTGGGAGCAGACAACACTGGAGCACTGCAGAGGAGAGACTTGGCAGCATTAAATGCATGACTACACTCACTGGTCCACACGAATGGAACAGCCGCACTACACAGGTTGGTAAGGGGAGTAACCACCACAGACGAGCAAAGATCTGCTTTGCATTGACAATTGGCGGCCAATTCGCCTTCTTAAGAAGGATTAGAAAACCCCGGCTTCCCGTGGTAAGCTTGTGTTTAACGTCACAACTCTATGAATTGTGGGTAATTCCCTTGGGCAAAGTCTGCAGAAATGTCGACGAACGTAAAGTGTTCCTAAAGGGTTCAAAATCTCTGCTAGCCCTCAAACACTCGACAGTGGGACAGCCCTAAACCCAGAGAGGCTGTCCCACTGTCACATGGTCGAGTGTTTGAGGCCTCTCTTGTAGAGATTTTGAACGCTTTATGAACGATTTCCTTTAAATCTCAACACTCACAGACTCAATGACTGTGAGGTCTGTTCCCATAAAGGCCCAGAGGTGTATAAAAGAAAAAGTAAACAAAGCACATGGATGTTTGGCAAGAGTTCAAATCAGGCAGTAAAACAACATAAAAATAAAATCCCAACATGCTTTGGTCATCAAACTTGATATTTCGCCCCAAAGTGCTGTTCCATTCGTATTTATACAACGTCTAGCCCTCTCAGCTCGACCATTCACTGGGTGACGTCAGCTAATCCCTGGGGTTCAGTGTTTAAGGGGGACATTGAGATTGGCCCGAAATCAATGGGAAAATATTTTTGGGAAATTGCATTCCAACATTTTTAAATGTGCTTCACAGCCCTGCGCTCGTGCTTGGGCCTTAATAACACCATTTAGTAAGTAAAAAATAAAAAAAACACTGCGGTCGCTTTCCTGATTTCAGGTTTAAGAAAGAAAACTACTCCAGTGAAGGGAACGTTACTCTCCTGCCACCCTCTACTTCTTCTAGGTCACATGATTTCCTCTCATCAACTCTGGCAGATGTTGCATTCACTTCCCGTCGGAATAATTTGATCAGTTACAGTCTCTGCAGGCAAAGTGACAGGCCCCACAGTGCGCAAAATACAATTGTACTAGGGTTTTCTGTGTTACCCCAACTCGAAAAACACGAGACTCTGCAGTCTGTGGAGTATCCAGTCAGTCTGCAAAAAACACATCGCGCCGTCATAAAAACCCAAGTTAACTGAAGTTCTTTGAAGGCACCAAGAGCGGCTGCAGTCTACGCGCCGATCCGCCCCATGAGGTCCCACAGACAGGCTGTGTGATGGGACAGCATGGGTTGACTTCCAGAGCTGAAATTGGTGGATAAACATGGACACGAATCTCAGGACAGGTCGCTGTCATTTTAAACATACCATTGAACATTGTGTGGCGTTTCTGACCTGTTCAAAAAGCTTTGACTGGTTGACATGCGAGTCCGTTAGCTAGCTAGCGACAGATGCGTTTCCGGCAAGTGGGCGTGTAAGAAGAGGAATTAGCGTTCGTTAGTTAGCGTTATGTGGTGTCTGCGGGCAGAGTGACGCTAGACAGCGGTATCTGTCTGTAGAAGTTCAGGCTCCTTTTACTTGTATTGTTTTCCAATGGAAGTCACGTTAAACGGGCCGTAAACGCCATACATGCAAAGTGAAAGTGTTTGCAACTCACTCACTTGTCAGTGGTTCTAATGTGGAAGTTAATGGCTGTTACAGGAGCCGTTAACTTTTCAAGCTCAGACCGTGATTTGGCTAATGAACAGTGAGAATAACCGTAAACTGACCGGCGTCAGTGTAAGCTGCTCCGTTCAGTTCTATCCCCACATTCAGATGCTTTTGTCTAAAGCGAGGTGTAATAAGTTGTAATAACTATTTGGCCACTTTGTGTGACGTTGTGAATACATAGGTCGCGGTCGTGACTCGATGTGTTTCTGACAGATGGTGATGTGGACAGAGGCCTGAGGTGCTGATGGCGGTGGAGCAGAGCTGCTGTCATGATCCTCCTGTGGATGCTCGCGTGGCTGCCTCAGGTCCTGCCAGGTGAGCACACAGTCACGTGATGTCATCTGTCTCATAGTGGGTGCACTTCCTCTGAAGACCAACCATTCAGCCTCGGTCGAGATTACAGTTTTGTCACAGAAATCCATAAATTAAAAAACCCGTTAAAAGTTATCCAGCGCTCTAAAAAGTGGATTTCAAGCAAAGGTCTTCGAGTGGTGGAGCGACAGAGAACACAGTGGTGCATTAGTCGCTCCCTGTGAAGTAAACAAAGTAGACTTTTCAATGTGTGTGTTTTCTAGAAGCATTTATAAAGACCGGGGCTCAACGCTCATTTAAACGAGGTAGAACATTGGGAAGAAGACACGTGTGGAGAACCAAAGACGTTTGTGTTCACATAAAAACATGCGTGTTGAGCCCTGTTCTTTAACGGAATACCCTACTAACTCAGCAGTGCACTCCCACGTTCATGTCCCGCACGGGACAGTTCAAACTGAATCGGGGGGTTCCCCTTTAATATTGTCCAATCTCAGAATTACACAGTGTGGCTCAGCACAAAGGTACTTACAATGACAAGTCTGACTGAGGTGCATATATAATATAAATCTACTTCAGATGCATTTAATGTCCTGTTTGTTTGTATTTCAGCTATGAGTAAACTCCCACAGCCTGTCAATGCGACCCTGGTCTCACGCCATTTCATTCACATGCTTAAATGGGAGCCTGGACCAGGAACACCCACAGGAGTCCACTACCATGTCACCGTCAACACAGAAACGTGGGTTTCATCTGTGTTCGTGTTCATTTACTATATATACACTAGGGGTGTAACGATACGCGTATTCGTATTGAACCGTTCGGTACGAGGCTCACGGTTCGGTACGCATGACGAACCGAACAATACGTTTGAATAAAAAAAATTTAAAACCTTTATTTAAGCAGGTAGTCCCATTGAGATGAAAAATCTCTTTTGCAAGATGTAAGTAACAATACTACATAACATTAAGGAGCAGTTTCTGTTTTTTATGCTTATGTGTTGCTAATAAGACACCCCAGAAGATGAGTCACTCAGGTATAGTTCCATCATTGTTCAAAGTCAAAGAATAACTTCATGATGATAGTTGTAATGAATACATATATTTTAAAATCAAGTCCATTTCTCTGCATTCATAGTTTTCTACTGTACTGAAACGTACCGAACCGTGGCTCCACTGTATCGTACCCAACCCAACCGTGAGTTTTGTGAACCGTTACACCCCTAATAGATGTGTGTATATATATATATATATATATATATATAATACAGGACACGAATAATACGTGAGTCAGAGAAGTCGTTTCACATGACGTTCTCCAAAAAGAGAATGTGGACAGCTTAACCAGCGCCTTTAACCAAGAATGAACAGACTCGTCTCGGTTAATTCTTCCTCCGGGCAGTTTAAAACCAGCATGTCTCGTATGTTTAGAGACTGTGATGATGATGATTAGGACTCCATGTGAAGCTTCACTACAAAGTGAAAAGCCTTTGACAAAAAAAACAACCAACAAGAGCCCAATGTGATCGATCCATCACATTCATTCACTTCCCACTAATGATGTTACAGAGAGGAACAGAGCTGCTTTCAAGAACCACAGAATCATCTGATGAGAGTTTACTCTCATCAGATGATTCTGTGGTTATTAAGAGTTTACTCTCATCAGATGTTTCTGTGGTTATTGAGTTTACTCTCATCAGATGATTCTGTGGTTATTGAGTTTACTCTCATCAGATGTTTCTGTGGTTATTGAGTTTACTCTCATCAGATGTTTCTGTGGTTATTGAGTTTACTCTCATCAGATGTTTCTGTGGTTATTGAGTTTACTCATCAGATGTTTCTGTGGTTATTGAGTTTACTCTCATCAGATGTTTCTGTGGTTATTGAGTTTACTCATCAGATGTTTCTGTGGTTATTGAGTTTACTCATCAGATGTTTCTGTGGTTATTGAGTTTACTCTCATCAGATGTTTCTGTGGTTATTGAGTTTACTCATCAGATGTTTCTGTGGTTATTGAGTTTACTCATCAGATGTTTCTGTGGTTATTGAAAGTAGCTCTGTTCCTCTCTGTTACATCATCATGTTTGTGTGACATCACTTCACACCTGAACAAACTGAATTTGAAGCTTCAGAGCAATTCAGTTGTATTATTTTTCCAAAATGAAGTACTTTATTTTAAGATGCACATCTTTCTGTTTATGTATTTTCTGTTATGTATTTTTTTAATGCATCCCTTATTTTACTTCAAACAAGAGAAGAACATTTATTTATTTTGAGAGTATTCATCATTGATAATTTATCCAGTTCAATTTGAAAAATGACAATAAATATTGTTGAGATATTATTCAATTGAACTGAATTCATTTCAGTCAGTTCATACATCGGTTGATGCTACTAAGCTGCGTCAGTATAATGGGACCAGATCATGACGGACCATCTGGACCTTTGATGAGGACAGTCTCTCTAATGCCTCGGCCCTGAAGTCTGCCTCTCTCCTCTCTCTGCCGTCCTGTAGGGGAACCTCCTTTGTGCCAGTGGTTGGCTGCGAGCGTGTCCAGCACCCACTGATATGCAACCTGACGGAGGCCTTCTCTGACCCACAGCAGGTCTACTTTACCCAGATTACAGCTCTGCTGGAAGGACAGGGCTCTACACCACTCACCCTCCGAGGATTCAAACCCATCAATGACAGTAAGCGGCGCTGTGTTGAAGCTAGAATGATTGGAATGATGGGGACGGATGATGCAGATGAGACATCACCTTTTCTTTATTTTGCGTTGGAGCAGAGAATAGCTTCTTCTTCACTTGTGTCTCTTGGTTCTGGCTTTCCCGAACAAAGCTTGTAGAGTTCTGTGGGTCATCCCCGGCCTATAATACCTTCCTCTACTACTGCTACCAGTTATTCATTTCAGAGTTGTCCTGTGGTGATATCTTCAGACGGGGATCTTCCCCTGGTGTCTCTGAATGATGACAGGGCAACAATCTGATGATTAAACTGATTCATTAAATGAATTATTTGACACCAGAATACTTTTTGCCATGTTATGCTGAGAACAGCAAATAAGCAATGCCTGTTTCTTTGTTTTCAATGTATTTTCTCAGAGGACTCTGCATAAACCTGTTTACTGTGAATGGTAGTGAAGTAGATCAATCCAATGCTGTAAGTCTCTTTCAAAGTGTTTTTCTTTCTTCGGCTTCCATTGATCATGCGACGCAAACCAAAGTGTGTCTTCTGTCCCGGTGTCCTGCAGCTCACCTGGACCTGCCGCTGCTGACTGTGACACCGTGTGCAGAGGGTTTGTGTGTGGACCTCCAGCCTCCCATGGAGCACCTCAGAGAGGTCTATGACCTTCTCAATTACAAACTCCGGATTAAGAGCAACAATGCAGACAAACCCCAGGTACCGTGCAGGGACCAACATGGTGTGAGAGGTTTATACATGCATGTCTTTATCCGGATAGTCAAGATAGCACTGCTGTGTTGATGCGGGCGTGTTGGTACAGGTGAGAAGATGCCAACGAGAAAGTCCAGTTTGAGTAACACCCTTTAAAAGGCTGACCGAACACAAGACACATCTAGAAAGCACTGGTGTAAGTAAAGTGCCCACATCTTCGACACTGGAAGCTTTGAAACACAACTGAACTGAGTGGAGATCTGTGGACGTCTTGTGATATTTGTAGGTGCTTTATGAGAACAGGTGTTGTCCTTTTTAATTTCACCTCGTTAGATGTGACAGCTGGATGCTTTTTAACATGACGTATTGAATGCAGCATACCTCACCACAGCCTGCTGTGTTTGAACGCTGCGTTTGTCTTGTTGACGTGTGTCTGCGTGTCTCTGTGTGCAGTTCTTTAAGTCCACCAAGTCTCTGAGCAGACAGATTCTGAAGAACGTGGCCTCTGGCAGACGGTACTGTGTGTCAGTCTGCTTCTCACACGGTCTGGTGTCCCGAGAGTCCAACTACAGCCAAGCTGTGTGTGCCTCCACCCCTGGCCACTATACTGCAGGTACAGCTCACTGTGTCTGTGTCAATGTTTCTCATCATTTGAAAGGTTTTGCACTCCCACAAAGGTGGTTTCAGTGACCCTGGCCTAGTCCGCCTCTAGTCAGGTAAAGTTGGATGGAGCTAAAGGGCCATTACACTTCATCAGACTGTCTGAAACTGACTATCGGACACTGACGCAACTTCACGTCACGATTGGCCAGCTGTACAGGAGAGAAGTGAGCTGGGCTTTGAACTCTTGACCAAACAAAGGTACCAACTAGGTCTGATGGAGTATACAGTAGCCCCTCTGTTTGGAACTACATGATGGAACTCTGAGAGCCGGTCAAAACAACACTGCTGTCTCATCTTCACATGTAGCGTCGGCCTACAGCGTCCATTAGCCATCTGTTCACTGTGCCACGAACAGCGCTACACGCTCCGTGTACCTTTTGATAGTTTGTGTTTTGTATTACATTGAATGGAGCAGAAGCAATAAAGCTTGGTCTTGGTCTCGTCCTCTGCGACCCCACCAGGAGGAGAGGACGAGTCCTTCTGTTAGCAGAGCTGTAACAACTCAAAGCCCAGCGCTGGGGTCCCAGCGGGGCGGTGGCCTGCTGGACTAACCTGTGCAATGGCAATAACGGAAGGTTTGCTGGTCTGGTGGGGATCAGACCCCCGGTGACCCTAGGCTGAGCACCGCCTGCTGACTGAAGGATAGATGGACAGATACTTCATTCATCCCGCAACGGGACATGAGTTCACTACAGCAGCAGAAGTATATTTTAGCAATCAATCATTACGTATAAAAGGCACAATATTTACCATGAAATAGAATGATATGAATGAACTGACTGAGCAGTAGTGCAAAGCTCTGTAACACTACATGTCATCATTCAGCCATTCACACACTGATGACAGAGCTACCGTGCAAGGTGCCACCTGCCCACCAGGACCCGTAGGAACAGCGACGGGAGGACCGGCTGGGGATCGAACCGCCGACCCTCTGAGCCACAGTCGCCCACAAAGTAGATCGTGAAATCTCTGCAACACGATACACAGACGTCTTTGACACAATTCAAACAGGATACCCTCTTCACTGTCTGTTGATGAGGGGGCTTCAGGTGCATTCGAATGCCTGGAATCTCTGTTTTCCGATACCTAGCGCGTTATTACAGCCTGAAGAACATTAAAGTACTTGTGATGAGACCAACATACGTTGTTTTACGGATTCTGAAAGCTGAACACCCCATATCTTCAAAACAGTGTGATTTGTAAATGTTCTATTAAGAGAGCATCTTCGATCGCAACCTTTGGTACGACGCCACAGGAGTGGACTCGCTCCGCGGTCTGTTGAGGACATGTAGCTGCTTCTGAGGTGAAAGGTCTTTCAAACAATATTGCTGTGTTCTTTCCAGTATGGTGAAACTAACCTCTGAACATGGATCCATGTCACCGCAGCACTTGTAGTTGTCAGTACTGCTGATGATACCGGTGAGCTTGCTCTGTTTCAAGTCCCTCTGGCTTAATGTGTGCCGTGCCCCCCCCTCTCTGCAGACCCATGGATATCAGCCACCGTGTGTTTGCTGGTGATGCTTGGTGTGGTCGTTGGGGCCCTGCTGGTCTATACTGGTTTCACTGGTCTGCTGAGGAGGCCGCTGCCATTGGTCCTGGTAAGTAATACAATGAAGTCTTAGAAGCAGTTGGTGGTCAATTCATCTGTGGTTGAAACATGTTCAATTATAATAATCATTTTATAAGAAGTGAGCCAACATTCATCAATCATAACTGGAACATGTCAGGCCACATATTTAGCAGAACAATAATATTCAGGTCTTCAATAAGCAGTAGATTGAAAGAAGTCATTGTGGGTTTCTGCCGTCATCGTAAAGAAAAAGAATCCGGACAAACTTGCACTCCTGCCTGCACCTGTGTTAACTGAAGTCTAGAGGTAATCCACCAGCACCAAAGGTTGTGTTTATGACCTATATTCCCACATCTTTGTTGGGTCATAGCTTTACACGGTCTACTGGTCCCACATGTAACATGCTGGATAAGAGTCCAGGCCTGAAGGCTTCTACACTGGACATGACAAAGATCATCCAATGTACATCAAATGAACGTGCAACATGACATCATCCGTGTGTTCTCTAGCACTAGATAGTGGACACAGAAAGTGGTACAAGTTGCAACACCTGATTTCTATAGCCACACACTTTGTGTGAGAAGTGGCATCTATCCGCAGGTCATAGAGACACACAGCCGGCGTTCCGCCTCTTCAACCCGACGTGCACAGGAACCGGGCTCGTCCGTTAATTAAGAACATGGTGCGTCATTCTGACGGGCTTCTGCCCATCAAGGCTTCATTATGTAGCCTATCCACATTGCTTTCTGTACCACTTTTTCTATAATATCTACCCAGCAACTGTTACTAAAAGCAACTGTTTTATGACTGACACGGACGCCATGGCTCAACCACATGGTCCGATGCTGCACACAGAGAGCAAGCCTATAGCTCTCTGATGCCAGCTCTGCCACTTCTCCTCGATACATCCCTGGTCTGCCCACGGTAAGCTCTGTACCTCTCTGTAGCTGTGCTGTAGTTCCCTTACAAGCTTAAAGTGACAATGCTCTATCTTCAGTCTCGGCTATTGGTAGCTTGATGCACAGTGAACGGTAACTCTGTAGCGCTCGTCATGTTCCTGTGAGTGGCGGTCTGGCTGCCGTGGTATCACGGCCCGTGTTTCACTGACTGGCGCCGCTCCTGAAGGGCATCAACAGATTGTCACTAGTGTGCGCAGCAGCTCCCTGAGCCATGAGTGCTAACTGACGTGGGCCACGAGTGCTAACTGTGACGTGGGCCACGAGTGCTAACTGTGACGTGGGCCACGCTACTAGTGCTAACTGTGACGTGGGCCACGAGTGCTAACTGTGACGTGGGCCACGCTACGAGTGCTAACTGTGACGTGGGCCACGAGTGCTAACTGTGACGTGGGCCACGCCACTAGTGCTAACTGTGACGTGGGCCACGAGTGCTAACTGTGACGTGGGCCACGAGTGCTAACTGTGACGTGGGCCACGCTACTAGTGCTAACTGTGACGTGGGCCACGCCACTAGTGCTAACTGTGACGTGGGCCACGAGTGCTAACTGTGACGTGGGCCACGAGTGCTAACTGTGACGTGGGCCACGAGTGCTAACTGTGACGTGGGCCACGCTACTAGTGCTAACTGTGACGTGGGCCACGCTACTAGTGCTAACTGTGACGTGGGCCACGCCACTAGTGCTAACTGAGACGTGGGCCACGAGTGCTAACTGTGACGTGGGCCACGCCACTAGTGCTAACTGTGACGTGGGCCACGAGTGCTAACTGTGACGTGGGCCACGAGTGCTAACTGAGACGTGGGCCACGAGTGCTAACTGTGACGTGGGCCACGCCACTAGTGCTAACTGTGACGTGGGCCACGAGTGCTAACTGTGACGTGGGCCACGAGTGCTAACTGTGACGTGGGCCACGCCACTAGTGCTAACTGTGACGTGGGCCACGAGTGCTAACTGTGACGTGGGCCACGAGTGCTAACTGTGACGTGGGCCACGAGTGCTAACTGTGACGTGGGCCACGAGTGCTAACTGTGACGTGGGCCACGAGTGCTAACTGTGACGTGGGCCACGAGTGCTAACTGTGACGTGGGCCACTGACCACACAGTGACCGCTATACACCTTTCATTCTACTATTATGTGCTTGAAGAAGTGAAGCTCACACACCAGCAGGGAGGCAGGGATCATTGCTCACACTATACCGAGCTTTCTATTGGTCAGGTCAGTTTTGCACAAAAACAAAATCCAAACCTAGTGAAACCTCAGCCCCCCCTCATGTGTGAAGTTCATAAGTAAGACGGGAGAATAACCAGATTCACAATTCACCAGCGCCCTTTGATCTTCTCCTTCATATTCTCTCTACACCTCCTGAATGTTTCCAGACGGTCTGAACTGCATCAGGTCACCTGTTTCATTGCTCTCATTTATTTTTCCCCAAAACGTCAATATAAAGTGAATCCTTTGATTCCGTTAATAACCTAAAGCAACAGAACGCCTCATGCCACCACTGGTTCTGAACATGAAATATTTTTAATGCAAATTCTGTGAAAATTACGTCGACAGTCAGCAACATCTTCTGAAACCTTCCATTCACATCGATGAGTGCTGTTGTGTTATTACAGCGTGCTGGCATGCGGAGGCCTGATGCGTGTGGGCGTCGGCTACAGTTGACCTTTATTTGTGGTATGTTTCTCATGCGAGGCGGATTTGAACATACTTTTCTTGTAGAATAAGACGGCGTTTCATGTTTCACTATTAATTACTTGAAGTCAAGCAGAGTGACAGAGAGATGTGGAGGGGCTTCCCCTCACAGGGGGACGCCCGGCTACCGGCTGCTCACCAGCAGAGCACCGGAGCAGACGGCACGTCATGTGATTCAGCAACGTTTCCACTGGTGGGGACGATGCTGCTCCATGGCTCAGGAAACGCAGCTTCATCTCGGTCCAATGTCACAGCACACAATGAACATTCCAGACGTTGTAGATGTATGTAAGTCTATGTCAGAGTTGTTGTATTGAACTGCTAGAGAGGTGTTGTGATTATGGGTTAATCACTGAAGTCACCGATGCTGGATGGATTACTGATCGACAGTTAGTAAAACAAATGACTCATCTATTAATCAAGCTGTTTGTAGCCTTTTAAACGTTGGCCTTTTAGTTTCCATAAATCCCATAATTAAGGTTTAAAATGTGTACAAATGTGTATCACAGCGCACCAGAGCACAGAATCATCATCATCATTTGATCAAGTGTCCCTGATTCTTCTTCTGACTAGTTGTCTGGAGAGGCTCCATCTGTTGAACATCTGCTTTTTAAACGAGCTGCTTGTGCTGCTGTTGATTCGACTTATTGGCTTTAACGTGAGTTTCTCTCTCTTGTGTGTGTCTCTCTGTCTCAGACGTCCATCCATCACCTAGAAGAGCTTCTATTCATTCCATTCTGCAACACCTCCCTCACCTCTTCTCTCGTCAAAGTTGAACCAACTGCGCCCTCTTCAGGTGAAAAGAGGAGCAACCAGACATGCGATGAGAGCGATGGGCAGAGTGGAACTGAGAGCACCGGTGGGAGCAGAGGAGGAGCTTATGAAATGCGATTGGGCAATAACCTCCCCTCTTCCTCCTCTTCGTCTTCATCATTGTTGTCAGATCCGTTACCCCCGGAGCCTGAACCCTTGATTCCCACAGACGCACATTCCAACGCTGGACTGAACAAAGCACAGAGCACACACACTGATGCTTCACCTGCATCAGGCTCAGTCAGCGGGACCGGAGGACGAGGCCCGCCGAACACGGAGGAGAGGAAGGTGGCGCTAGAGGGGGGCAGCTGGGACGTGGACCTGCTCACATTAACCTTCGGCAGGCTTGGGGAGGAGGTGGAGGAGGTGGGGAACTCACATTCTGACTTTGGGGAGATGGAGCCAGAGTCTTCCTCTGCTTCAGAGCTGTGCAACACCATCCCAACCAAGGAAGCTGTCATAGGAACTGTTTCCTGCTCGGTAGATGAAGAGGAGGAGAAAGAGCACTGTGGATATATGGGGCGTCCATGAACACATGTCTTACAGAACTTACTGTAGAAGTCCTGGGCTTCTCCAGCTGTAAGTTGCATTTGTACGACGTGTTTAAAGCAGTGTTACAAAGACGGACTGTGAAACTGAGTGGAGCGGTGCTGGTCCAGAGTCACTTCCATCCTCTACACACTGACAACTCATTACAGGACCTACTTTTCTCAGAAGTAAGGTTTGTGATGGAGATTCTTGTTTTTCCAGCAGAAATGACAGATTTGATGGTTTGTATTAGAAGAACAATGAGAGTTGCAGAGCCTGGTGAGAGTGTGTATCAGCCTGTTCTTTGAAGCTCCTCCACCTTCTATAGCGGTTGCAGATACCGTTGCCTTCTTTCAGACGATTTATATTCACCAACAAAGAACACATTTGTGAGGTCAGAGACTAGTGATGCCCCGCCCCTTCCTATTACCACAGCCTGCCAGTGTTGCGTCCCCGACCGTGTTGGATCATCTCTGGAACTCTTCCACCGCCATGAACCGCTGCGATTCAGAACCTCATGTCAAACCTTCACTTTGATTTCTTTCACAGCACAGTGCTGCTCTGAGCACGTGTTGACAGCAATGTTCATGTCCTCTAATGTTCAGAGGCACTGCTGCATGTGTGTGTCAGTGAGGCTGCAGAACTGTGAGGCTGCTGTGACTCGTCATCGCCTCACACTCCCTGTAATGAGCCGGCTGTGCTGTTAAGAGAACAAGCCACGCTCACACAAAAGAACGATAATGTACAGCAATGTCTGACTGCAGCTGGTTGTTGGGACATCCTGTGGAACAGAGTCATTGAGGTGGTCCACCAGGTGAGAGAGAAGGCAGCTGAACACTCACTAACACTGACAGCTGAGCGGTGGAACATGTTCTAGGGCCATCCTGTCAATTTCAGCAAACATCCCAGTATGATTTAATGCAAAACAATGTAAGTATCAAACACGCATTATGACTTGGCAGTTAAATATTTAACATGTATTCCAACACGAAAACAATCAGTAAATAACACTTATATAATATAATATAACATGTTCATTTATTTAGATGTCCTATGGACCTTGTTATAGGAGGTAAAGATCAGGAGAAGTAAACATGAAGTGTAATTATGAATACTGATGTTAAATTAAGCTATGATGAGTTTTCACTGTTAATTTAACATCTCTATTACATGTTGATGTCTCCATGACCAAGTTAAGCAGATGAGACTGAGGACAGCTATGTAGAAGAAAAGATGTTCACTTTGTCTAATATGTAGCTTGACAGAGTTCTCATGTGTGTCCTGGTGTTCTCATGTTTCCTTACCTCCTCATCCCTCACTCCCTACCCTGGTGTTCTCATGTTTCCTTACCTCCTCATCCCTCACTCTCTACCCTGGTGTTCTCATGTCTCCTTACCTCCTCATCCCTCACTCCCTACCCTGGTGTTCTCATGTTTCCTTACCTCCTCATCCCTCACTCCCTACCCTGGTGTTCTCATGTTTCCTTACCTCCTCATCCCTCACTCCCTACCCTGGTGTTCTCATGTCTCCTTACCTCCTCATCCCTCACTCCCTACCCTGGTGTTCTCATGTTTCCTTACCTCCTCATCCCTCACTCCCTACCCTGGTGTTCTCATGTTTCCTTACCTACTCATCCCTCACTCCCTACCCTGGTGTTCTCATGTTTCCTTACCTCCTCATCCCTCACTCCCTACCCTGGTGTTCTCATGTTTCCTTACCTCCTCATCCCTCCCTCCCTACCCTGGTGTTCTCATGTTTCCTTACCTCCTCATCCCTCACTCCCTACCCTGGTGTTCTCATGTTTCCTTACCTCCTCATCCCTCACTCCCTACCCTGGTGTTCTCATGTTTCCTTACCTCCTCATCCCTCACTCCCTAACATTATAATACTTTGAAGTTACACTGTATTCACATAATACATGTATTATTGCAAGTTACAGTCTGCAAATAACTGTTTCATCATTTGTGTAGTTGTATGCTCACTGTAAGATCTTTGTCACTCATTACTCGTACATGTCACGTTTAATAAAGATACGTTTTTAAGTCGTGTTCTGTTTGTGTTCTAGCAGTAAAAGTACAACTTCTTCAAGCAGACCAAGCGATCAGAAACAGGTGAAGCTGAAGGCAGGTTTGCTGACTCTGCTGTTCACCATTTTCTCTTTTGCAGCGGTGAACGCTCACACAGTTCACTGCAGGACCTGTAGAGGAAGCACAGGGAGGGACTTCTCTGGAAACAGAAACTCAGCTCTGCACATGGTGACTGTTGCTCCACCAACCCCCTCACATGCCTCCACTGGTTGTGCGCTCCAGCCCAAGAACCAGCCTTCTCTTGTGCGTGACCTTTTTCTCCGAGCCATAAGAAAGTCCATGGAGAGACGATGCGGTTGTGGAGGCTTCTTCTGCATTCACACCTTGGTAATGCCTTCTGGATGGAGTGTGTGGAGGACGCCGGGCTTGACGTGGTGACTGTGATGTGAATGCATGTACCGGTAGTTATGGACCGCTCGTGTTCTCCAGCTGGAGCACGGCTGTGGAGGGACATTGTGCTTGTGTGTGTGTCACTGTTTTGTCCACGCTGTGTGTAGATGTGTATGTGAATGTTGTCAGCAGCAGTGAGTGTGTTGTTCTGTTCTCACAGTGAGTGACTGAGATGCAGAGCGATGTCCAGGAGATGTGTGTGTACCGTGTGCAGACTAGACGGAGCCGTGTTCAGTGATCCAGAGTTGTAAATGATGATAAACACAAAGGATGTGACTGAGAACCTAAAGGCTGTGTTCTCCTGTCCTCCTGTGCAGTGGTGTGTGTTTCCCTCCCCGCACCTTCCAACGTCTCCATCTCCTCCTTCAACATGGAGCACACACTCCGCTTCCTGCCCGGCCTCCCAACGCCCTCCGACACCCGCTTCGCTGTTCAGGTCCTTCAGTTCAGGTACTCGGTCGACGGCTCGCAACGCTTGGATGGATGAGACGCAGAGGCAGCGTTAGGTCCACGGCTGAGACAAACGTATCTCTTCAACATCACAGTGGTGTTTGCTTCCAGGAGCTCTGAGCCGCCGCTCCACTCGCTGTGTGTCATTCTGTTCGATGATCGTTATTAGCACGGACAACAAACCCACGACCGGTCCAGCTGCTTCCCAAACTCAAACCTCTTGTTGGAGATCAGTGCTTTGTCGAGGTTGAAAGATTAACGTTACACACAATGACTGAGTTGGTGCTAATACTGCAATATTAATATAGAATACTGCCTTGAGTTGTTCACAGAAACAACTGCAGCTCTTACAGGAAATGCCGGTTTCTCTTCTTGTCTTGATGGTTCTTGTCGTTTAGAGACAGATATCCACAAAGCAGTTCACTGCTGGAACGACACACTGTATACTGCATTGGTTCCCTTACAGAAACAATTAGTTATGCTCAGGATCTTTTATTTTTGTTAAGAACTTAAACCAGGACTTTCTAAGCAGTACATTCGACTTGAAATGAACGTGAAGAGATCTCCATATTCCTGCTGAGAGGATGATGTGTGAACCCTTCTGCATCAGATAGGTGGTCCAACAACAGAATGACATCCCTGCATGGCAACAGCTCCTCCCATCATAGTGTGACATCATTCAATGATCACGATGCTCATTATCATAGTGTGACATCATTCAATGATCACGATGCTCATTATCATAGTGTGACATCATTCAATGATCACGATGCTCATTATCATAGTGTGACATCATTCAATGATCACGATGCTCATTATCATAGTGTGACATCATTCAATGATCACGATGCTCATTATCATAGTGTGACATCATTCAATGATCACGATGCTCATTATCATAGTGTGACATCATTCAATGATCACGATGCTCATTATCATAGTGTGACATCATTCAATGATCACGATGCTCATTATCATAGTGTGACATCATTCAATGATCACGATGCTCATTATCATAGTGTGACATCATTCAATGATCACGATGCTCATTATCATAGTGTGACATCATTCAATGATCACGATGCTCATTATCATAGTGTGACATCATTCAATGATCACGATGCTCATTATCATAGTGTGACATCATTCAATGATCACGATGCTCATTATCATAGTGTGACATTATTCAATGATCACGATGCTCATTATCATAGTGTGACATTATTCAATGATCACGATGCTCATTATCATAGTGTGACATCATTCAATGATCACGATGCTCATTATCATAGTGTGACATCATTCAATGATCACGATGCTCATTATCATAGTGTGACATTATTCAATGATCACGATGCTCATTATCATAGTGTGACATTATTCAATGATCACGATGCTCATTATCATAGTGTGATATTATTCAATGATCACGATGCTCATTATCATAGTGTGATATTATTCAATGATCACGATGCTCATTATCATAGTGTGACATTATTCAATGATCACGATGCTCATTATCATAGTGTGATATTATTCAATGATCACGATGCTCATTATCATAGTGACATTATTCAATGATCACGATGCTCATTATCATAGTGTGATATTATTCAATGATCACGATGCTCATTATCATAGTGTGATATTATTCAATGATCACGATGCTCATTATCATAGTGTGATATTATTCAATGATCACGATGCTCATTATCATAGTGTGACATCATTCAATGATCACGATGCTCATTATCATAGTGTGATATTATTCAATGATCACGATGCTCATTATCATAGTGTGATATTATTCAATGATCACGATGCTCATTATCATAGTGTGATATTAATCGATGCTCACCTCATGCCTGCTCTGCACAGTAGGTCGTTTGTGTCATTGGTGTTTCTGAGGCGCTTGTTGAAGTTCTATCCTAACAAGTGTGAGTTCCTTGTTAGAGAGTTTGTTGTATCTCGAGCCGTGAATGCAGCCTGTATGTACAACGTGTTGGTTACGTTTCCCCCTCGCTGCGTCATTCACCTTCACCCTCATTCTTTCGGACGACACATTATTCTTGATCTTCTTGGATTATCGTCACTCCTTTTCTCTCTCCCTCCGGATTTCTTTGCCTTTGGAGGAAGAACAGGTGGAGACCAGTGGCTGCCTGTCTGGAGCTGACGGCCGGACAGACGTGTAACCTCACCAGAGCGCTTAAGGACCCGTTGAATCAATACTGGGCCCGCGTCCGAGCCTTCACTCCCACCCAGACATCCAACTGGACTGTGTCTGAGCTGTTCAGGCCTCTGTTTGACAGTGAGACACACACCTATATATTCAACATATAATTGGTCCGTATGAACGCGTACTTGTATTTCATCACTTCATTGTTTGTTTCCCCCGTAGCGGTGTTGGGCCCTCCTGATGTGTCTGCGTCCGGCTGTGGGAACTGTTTGCTCCTGCAGATCAGATTTCCGTCCACAACGGGGCTCCAGCACTTCAAACGCTTCTACAGACGAGTCGTCCTCGATGTGCGGAGGTCCAGGGATGGTGCACAGGTACGTGTCGGGCTTAAAGCTGCAGTCATCATAAACAATCTACACATTGTTGAGGAATTGTTTTTTTCATACAAATACTAGTGTTGAATAAACAAGAAGTCAACAGTTTGGGCTGTTCGATAGCTCAGACTGGGCAGCTCTCCTTCAGTGGGTTTGCTCCCTGTCTGGCGGAGGCCCTCGCCCTGCCAGCCTCCTGTGATGCTGGCAGCGTGGACTTCGAGCAGTCACCGTTCTGGGGAACACGCCTGGCTGTCTCACCGGTATCTAGGGGGTCGTGGGGGAAGTGTGGGTCCCGGCTCCGTCGGCCGACACCGTGCTAGACCGTCTTCAGTCTGTCGTCCCGGCAGAACCACGGCCGTCTCTTCCACACTACCCGACATTGGCACAGAGAGCTGAGCTCACAGTTCAAATCATTTGAACTTTGACCTCGCATGCAGGTGACATAGCCAGAAGCAATGAGAGTAATAAAAAGCCCATCCTCTGATTTCCATGAATTCTCTAACACATGGATTCCCAAAGTGTGGTGCGCGCATTTCTGCCGAAGACAGGCGGCGTGTTGTGGTAGTATTCTGACTGCGTAATAGGGAGAAGGAGAGGCGGTGGTGGAGAGGGAACAAAATGTTAAAGAGATGATGGAATGTATGATTGGGGAGAAAGAAGCAAAAAAGTTGGACATGATCCCGGTGTCCAACAACACTGTCGCGCGCATCGATGCTTTGTCCGAAGACATCCTGGCTTCATTAGTCGGTCGCGTGAAGAAGAGTGAGTTTTACTCTCTGCAAGTAGACGAGCCTACAGATGTGGCCAATCTGGCCAATCGTCTGGTGTACGTCCGTTACCTTTTCAAAGTTGCATGTTTGTTTCAGGTTGCATGTTTGTTTCAGGTTGCATGTTTGTTTCAGGTTGCATGTTTGTTTCAGGTTGCATCTTTGTTTCAGGTTGCATCTTTGTTTCAGGTTGCATCTTTGTTTCAGGTTGCATCTTTGTTTCAGGTTGCATCTTTGTTTCAGGTTGCATGTGCTCATATATGAAACTGATATGAAACTCAGCGCAGCGTGAAATGCAGAGAAATCCAAACGGCAAACCCACGAGCAGTTCTTCTTCACTTTGACAGACTCATGAAAGGCCCATCCAAATATTGAGTGAAACACATGTCGGCCTAACACGTGACTTCTAGAGGCCGATGTTCTGTCTGAACTATGTGGGTTTCACCCACGTTTTCCTCTCAACGGATCATATTTGTCTGTTCGAAGAAACGCTCAGTCTGATGAGAAGAAACCAAAGTAAATTCAATCTTCTCAGTGACAGTATGCAACCGTGACATGAGTAGCCTTTCATTTCTTATAGCAAGCATGCGTGTTACTAAAATCTCAAATGAGTGGCGATAGAATAACAGATTACGTACTACTACTGTTTCCTGTCTGAACACCTGGTGTGTGGCAGCTCTTTCTAGGGTAGAATAGAGTACTTGAAACAGGAAGTAACGTGCATCCCCTTTACTACATTAACTGAAACCATTTCTATTGAAACAGACAGTTGTAGCTCACACAGGCTCCGCCCTCTACTGGACTGCATGGGTAATCCTCTGCTCAGCAGTCATTGAACATGATTCAGCGGCCCGTTAGGTACAATGAACACCTGATCATTGACCTCTCTGTCCAGACACAAGCCTCTTACTTGAGATCACTGAACGGCAGCTGCTCCATGGATGCATCTTCATTGAAAGAGAGTGAGTGG
The DNA here is from genome assembly GCF_949748355.1 of Melanostigma gelatinosum. Classification (NCBI taxonomy): domain Eukaryota; kingdom Metazoa; phylum Chordata; class Actinopteri; order Perciformes; family Zoarcidae; genus Melanostigma; species Melanostigma gelatinosum. The sequence continues at coordinate 1,437,906 of NC_136643.1, read as the reverse complement.
TAGAAGTTCTTTCATGAAGAAGAAAATATTCGATGAACACAAAACAACATTGTGTTATTTGTCCAACGGCGGTGTGGAGTGTGCCGAGGCTGTTTAAAGAGACAGACTGTTGTCCACCTGCTGTAGCAGCTGATGTCTCAGTGCAAAGGTGCTGCAGCAGCGTTGAGGTCTGAGACAGGAGATCAAGTTCCCACAGCTGCTCATTCCTCTTCTAACGCACTTCTACGAGGAGCGGCAACGCAACTTAAGGGAACGGATGGACTGTGAGACTCGGTTGGTTTCTCCAGTCCTACAGCGAGCCTTCTCCGTTCATGGATCGATCCTCGATCCCAGACCTGGGCACCGAGTGGCCCGCGGGCCGGACGGCAACGCACTTGTTGCCACACCATCAGTTGATCACCTCCACAGGTACTCATCCATGTTAGGGGCGCTGCTATGAAGGTATATGTGTCTTTATTACGCAAACAAAAAAAGATTTTATTTTTTTAACCAGAAATTCTAGTTTCATAAGCAAAACTAACAAATTATTCTGTTAATATATTTTCACTGACAAACTTGATTTTTGATTGCAGTGCGAGAAATTTGCTTTTAAAACTTTTTTTGTTTGTTTGCGTAATAAAGACACAAATATACCTTCATACACTGCATGGTGAGTTTACAAGACTTCAGAGTTGAGAGTGAAGCGTGAGTTCTTCTCTTCCTGCAGTGTGGATGCCGCTGTGACGTGCAGCTCACTCAGTGCTCTGCAGTCTGATGCAGTCTGATGCAGTCTGATGCAGTCTGATGCAGTCTGATGCAGTCTGATGCAGTCTGATGCAGTCTGATGCAGTCTGATGCAGCAGTCTGATGCAGTCTGATGCAGTCTGATGCAGTCTGATGCAGCAGTCTGATGCAGCAGTCTGATGCAGCAGTCTGATGCAGCAGTCTGATGCAGTCTGATGCAGCAGTCTGATGCAGCAGTCTGATGCAGTCTGATGCAGTCTGATGCAGTCTGATGCAGCAGTCTGATGCAGCAGTCTGATGCAGTCTGATGCAGCAGTCTGATGCAGCAGTCTGATGCAGTCTGATGCAGTCTGATGCAGCAGTCTGATGCAGTCTGATGCAGTCTGATGCAGTCTGATGCAGCAGTCTGATGCAGTCTGATGCAGTCTGATGCAGCAGTCTGATGCAGTCTGATGCAGTCTGATGCAGTCTGATGCAGTCTGATGCAGCAGTCTGATGCAGTCTGATGCAGTCTGATGCAGCAGTCTGATGCAGTCTGATGCAGTCTGATGCAGTCTGATGCAGCAGTCTGATGCAGTCTGATGCAGTCTGATGCAGCAGTCTGATGCAGTCTGATGCAGCAGTCTGATGCAGCAGTCTGATGCAGCAGTCTGATGCAGCAGTCTGATGCAGCAGTCTGATGCAGCAGTCTGATGCAGCAGTCTGATGCAGCAGTCTGATGCAGCAGTCTGATGCAGTCTGATGCAGCAGTCTGATGCAGTCTGATGCAGCAGTCTGATGCAGTCTGATGCAGCAGTCTGATGCAGTCTGATGCAGTCTGATGCAGCAGTCTGATGCAGTCTGATGCAGTCTGATGCAGTCTGATGCAGTCTGATGCAGCAGTCTGATGCAGTCTGATGCAGCAGTCTGATGCAGTCTGATGCAGCAGTCTGATGCAGTCTGATGCAGTCTGATGCAGCAGTCTGATGCAGTCTGATGCAGTCTGATGCAGTCTGATGCAGCAGTCTGATGCAGCAGTCTGATGCAGTCTGATGCAGTCTGATGCAGCACTGCACAGCACGCGCTCAGTAGCACTGCTGGATTCTTCTCTCATGAGGAGGCACGCTCAGAAGATGTTGCTTCTCTTTGGATCGACCTACATCTGTGAACAAACATTCTCCGTGATGAAGTTCAACAAATCCAGATCCTCTCACTGACATCAGCTGTGTTGGTGTAGTTAGGAAAGGTTTGACAAATTGTAATGTTTAAAGGAACTAAAGCTGGCAGACGAATGTAGTGGAGTAAAGAGTACAACACTTCCCTCTGAGATGTAGTGGAGTAGAAGTACAAAGTTAAATAAAATATAAATACTCCAGTAAAGTACCTTGAATTTGTACATAAGTACTTAAGTAAATGTACTAGTTACTTTCCACCACTGATCATGATATTTACTCACAGCTCATCAACACCAAACTATTTCCTGCTTTTAATAAAGAGGTGGAATAATATAGAGCAGGATTGCGTTGAGTCTGTCGGTCCGGCCCCCCCCCCCCCCGGTCTACCCTCTAAGACGACGGTAGACTACCTCTCAGCAGAGATCCAGCTGTTACAGTAACAGGCTGCGTGGTGTCGTCCCCATGACAGAAAGGCTTTTACTCGACTTACTTTCTGCTTTCCAAGAAGATGGGAGATTTCAGATCTCCGCATCCAAAACCAGTGCATTGTCATCTGCAAGATGTACCGTCTGTCAAGCGGCTCAACACCATCGACTTAAAGGCGTATACTTCCAGGTGAAGGTGGCTTTGATACACAGGATATTGCTGGGATAGCCTATGAGAGTACAGACTGCCGCTCAGCTATGCCGGCCCCCCGCGCCCTCAGCGTGTGGACACGTCGCTTAGGCCGATGCGCAAACGAGGCATGAGGGTCTTTTTTCTTAGTTTATCTCTGAGACCTCATCATCGTGGCTAGGGCCATCAATGGGCTATGTTCCATACAGTTGGTTGATCTTACAGCTAACCAAGCCAGGCTTTACCATCAGCTGTACGGGCAGCAGCCCCCTGCCACACAGCTGGAGTATCTGGGGGTCCTGCTCGATGAGTGCAGAGGCCCCTCTGTGGGACCACAGACGGCAGCGTAGACACACAGCTGCTGCTGCTGCTGCTGCTCAACACGCTGCTGTCTGCACATATCCAGGGAGGCGTGTCCTGCTTGGCCAGCGGGGCGTATGCATGCTGGTGATTGGAGGAGAGTATCTTCCATAGAGTCCAGTTAGCCCCACCTCGACCAACTAACACGTTCATTAAATTGTTCAATTATTTCTCATCACTGGGTCAGAACAGCGTTCGGGCAACACTGTCATAACGTTTGTACTCGTTGGTGTTGAGCCGTTGTAGAACGAGTTGTTTTGACCTGCTGTCATTCTGATATTACTGTTTGTGTTCAGAATACTTTTATTCAACATTATATATTTTGACAGTTTCAACACAATAAGCTTCGGTTTGACCTTAAACCGTCCCAAATGTATTGCTAGCTGTGCAAAATGATTTCAAGCTGCAAATATACACAGAATACAAGATATTAACAATCAGGAGAAATGTGTTCAGTAGATTGTGAAAGTTAATGTTCATGTAAACTTCAAAGCCATCCATGTTTCTGTTGTGTTGCAGTTCAGTCTGAGTCTGCCTTACGAAGAGGAGAACATCATCTCCTACCTGCAGGCGGGCGTGGAGTACTGTGTGACTGTCTCTGTGACATCACTCCTCAGCCCGAACCGGATCTCCAGTGAACCGCGCTGCGCCTTCACCAGCCCTCCTCGCTCCAGAAGCTCACGTACGTCTTTACTGTAAAACTCACGAGGAATAAGACGGCAATGTGAATCTGTGTGTTTGGGGGATGAGATGTACACTTCTCTGTTCATAATCCGTCCACAAGCTTTCTTCAAGTCCAGACCTTCTAATACCAAAGTGTGAGAGCAGTTTAACTCAACGTGTTGATACGAATGCATCACTGTCACCACAACATCAAGGAGCACAAATCATTGTAATGAGAACATGTTCACGTCTTAACAACATATGTGAAGCTGTAATGGCACGTTTGACTTTTTAATTGTTTCATAGCTGATTATGCAGCTTCAACGGGACACTTCTACGGTGGCCCTAAAGGTCAAAACACAACACGTTATAATACAAGGTGGGAAAGTGCAGATAGGAATTGGGCATATTTCCTGCAGCACTGGATGCAACAGGAGGAACGATGTACTACCGCTGAGCTGCTGAGTCCAACATTTACTTTACTTTGTTCCAAACTGAGATATTCTGACACACCTTGGATTTTAAATGTGCAATATGAGATTTCCATGTCAGTTTGTCTCTTGTCTTCTACTCAAACATCTGAACCAGCAAACAACACAAACTGCAATATATTTGACATTTCACACGTCATTGATGACAGAATAAAAGGTTCAGAAGAGCTGATGGGTCCACATTCAGTCTCCACTCGCTCTGAAGTATTAGCAGCTAACTCTACGTATCGGATGTGTTTTATCTCACAAGGAGCTCTTCTCTCACCACAGAATGAGACGGTAGATCTACAGCATCACATGTTTGTTCACTCCGTTAAAGTGTATTTCTTACTTTCTACAAACTAACAGGACTTTCCAGCTGGAGACGGCTGTTTGAGTCTGGAGTGATTCTGAAGTTTCGTTAGTTATTTTAAGCTTGGTGGTTTTGATGAACCGAACTAAAAGCTAAATCAGATGTTGACAAACTGCACAATTTGCAGTTGAAAAAAAGGAAATAAATCTGAATATATTGCAATGTTTGATATGGCAATAGGAAGTAACGTGACGTGTGCTGCTGTCCTGCTCCACAGTGCACCTGGTCCTCAGCCTGCTGGGTGCGTTCTGTGCACTGGGCTTCCTCCTCGGTGGACTGGTTGTCCACGGCGGTCAGCGGAGCTTTAAATTACTAAGAACACCTCTACAGAGAACTCTGGTAACAGATCCTAACATGTGTGCTGCTCTTCATCTTCGCCTTCACAATACTTGATGTGCACAGAGAGTGAATGTGCCTCCCTCTGATCAATACTTTTATTAATTTCTGCTTTAACTGAGCTAATTAAGATCCTATTTTGATGATGAGTAAAAATCCATCATCATCATCAAGCCAAGGAAGCTGTTTCACAACGTTTTTGAAAAACATGACATTTTGGTAAAACTCTTTCAAGTGTTAAGTGATTATTAGATGAATCAGTTTGTCAATCAACAGAATATTAATAACTGACAATTTGAATAATCAATTGTTTCAGTCACTGACCATGCAGTGGCTCGTGAGGCTTTGGCACAGCGTTGCTTTGAGCTCAATGCTAGCATGCTTACAATGACAATGCTAACTGATGTTTAGCAGGTACCAATGTTGACCATCTGTTGAGAATTATATCACGCGAGCATCTTCAAATTACCATTAAACACAAAGTGCAGCAGAGGCTGACATTATTGGCTCATTAGTTTTGCAGATATTAGTCTTAAACGTGAGTATTGGACAAGCTGACATTGTGGCTTGATGATGGCGCATCGTTACAATTCCTCCTGAGGAGAACATGAATGTGTGTAGCTCATTTCCTCCTGCAACAGTTGCTAAAACATTTCACGAAAAAACAGAAATAAAAACCCTTTTAATAGCTACGATTTTTCAGTTTCGACAAAGTGGTGGAACATCCACCCAACACTGCCATCTATGCAGCCATGTGTCCATGCGGCCATGCATGCGGCCATGCGTCCATGCGGCTATGCGTCCATGCATGCGTCCATGCATGCGGCCATGCGTCCATGCATGCGGCCATGCGCCATCATCAAATAAAATAAGTCTGCTGAGATTCTAGTTTCTTTTTCTTCTTGTCAACAAATCGTAGGCACCAGTGACTGTATCTACTAACACGTATATGTGTGCATCACGGCCTGATATATATTGTTGAGATTTGTTGACAGTCAGTAAAAACACACCACACCATTGATTTTACTCTTTGAACCCTCTGCTTTATGTCTTACTCCCTTTGTCTCCTGCTGGACTCTGCAACAGTTTAATGTGCAACAGGCTAAATGTATAAAAGTAGACTGCATCGGGTTATTTGCTAGGATCTGTATCCAGATATTAAAGAAGATTATTTTCCAGGTACAACTTGCCAACTTCCACCTTGAATTTCACTCAAGGACTGCATGTGTGCAGGTTTGATTGTTGTTGAAGTGGAGTACTGTCAGCAGCATGTAAACGTGACTGTATCTCTCATTTCCAGTCGTACATCCTTCTCCAATGCCGGCATCGTGGAAGTGCACCCATCGTAGTGTCCCGTGAGATCTCAGAGGGCTCTGCTGGCTGCCAACAGGCTGCTTCAGCCACCACGGAGCTGCTCTGAAGGGGGAGAGGAAGACTGTGGAATCCTATGGTTTTGGGGTTGGGGGTTGATTAGGTCGACTGGTTTACTATCAGAGATGTTTTTGTAAATTGTTATAATTCTGTTTCTATGCTAATATTCAGAATTTCCTCTGACTTTCTATATTAGTTTGAGGAAGATGAATTAAAGTTGCTGTTTTATAATCCAGCGAATAACTGTCAACAGTAAACTTTAGGAAAACCTGAACGAATGCATGAGACTTGACCTGAGCAACGAGTCGTATATGAATCAGCATAAAGCTTCAGCATGGTGAACACGTTAGTGTGAGTATTGAGTAATAACTGTTTTATTACTGTAACGTAGCCCATCTGTAAACGCTGCCCTCTTTCCTCTCTACTGTTATCACACTTACTAAGAAGCAGTTGTTGTGCTGCCGTGCTGATGGTGGCGTTCTGTACGGTGCCGCACCAATGAGCTCAAGATATGAAAACATCCGGTGAATAAAGCCGGTGAACATGGCTCAAGAGAAGAGTTTGAGTGTTACTTGGATTTAACTTATTTTCATGTTCTTACATGCATTTAGGTTTCTTCCAGAACATGAAGAAACATGACGTTCCACATGTGTTAAATGACCGCTGATACAATGGAATGATGTTCTGTGGTGGACTCTCACATTTGGGAGGGGGGGGGTCTGGTGGGAGGGAGTCTCTGGTGGGAGGGGGGGGGGGTCTGGTGGGAGGGAGTCTCTGGTGGGAGGGGGGGGGTCTCTGGTGGGAGGGGGGGTCTCTGGATGGGGGGGGGGGGGTCTCTGGGTCAAACAAACAGGACTGTAAACCATGACACCAGTGTTCCAGTTTGTGTCCACAAAGCTGTTGAGTTATGGGGAAGTTATGTTTGTGACATTTTTCCTGAACCGTGGTTCAGTTTCCTAGAACTTAATTTACGTGATTCTTCTAACGTGATGTTTCTCTAACTAAGCGTAACCTCGGTAAGAGGTTAGTTGCCTCAACCTCAGCCAACGTATTTCATTGAAGGCTAGCCGTGAAGTTCCCTCTCATTAACCTAATGCAGTGCTTTTGTTGCCTAAACGTTCAATTGTTTCCGTGGTGCTGACACGTCATTTATACACATTACATGTCACCACCACACACGGTGCCGTTAGTGGAGCAGTGTGTCGGACATTGAGGCACGTAATGGTGAGATGGCAGATTGCGTCACACTGACGCACCCCTCCTCTCTCCTGGGATCTGATTGGCTGCAGCTAATTCCCTGTTAAAAAACCACACACAGATGCAGTGGAGTTCATATCTGAGAGCCCTTTGTAAATGCAGGATGAGTCTTGCATATACATTTTACATCAAAATATATTTTGATAAAAATCTATTTAAAAATACATATTTGTGGATTTCTAATATATTTAAAACGTGAACGATGTGTCTGTGCATCAGAAATATATTCGTGAGTCGATGTTCTTTATAAGTGGATTTTCTTGACATAATACATCATTTGTTTATCCTTTCGTGTTTCTTTAATAATATTGAGACTGGTCTCATATCTCCAGCTGTGGATCAGGTTCCTGCTGTGTGGAGTTAAAAGTTGATGGTTTTAAACTTTCAAACATTTACTTTCATTGTTGAAGGAAGAGCTGCTGCTTCCTGCGCTTCGCCGTGTGGCCGTTCAGGAGGCTGCATGCATAAACTCATCAGCACCTTTAATCAGCGTACCTGAAACGAAGAATCGTGTTTCCGTTGGCTTAGCCTGCCATCTCTCCCCTGACCTCTCTACCCTCCCCCTCACCCACCTTCCCCTCTGCCTCAAATGACCTGGGCCTCAGCCCCTCTCTCTGCAACTGGTTGTTGGACTTCCTCACAGAGAGACCACAAGCTGTTCGGGTCAACAACAACACTTCGAACACACTAACACTGAGTACGGGGGCCCCCCAAGGTTGTGTGCTCAGCCCCCTTCTCTTCACCCTGCTGACCCATGACTGTAAACCCAACTACAGCTCCAACCACATCGTGAAGTTCGCTGACGACACTACCGTGGTAGGTCTCATCAGCCACAACGATGAGACTAGCTACAGGAAGGAAGTGAACCAGCTGGTCCGTTGGTGCCAAAATAACAATCTCTTCCTCAATGTGGGGAAAACAAAGGAGATTGTTGTTGACTTCAGGAGAACCCACTCCCAACCCCCCCTCCCTCTGACCATCAATGGTGCTGCTGTGGAACAGGTGAGCAGCACCAAATTCCTGGGTGTGACAATCACAGATGACCTCACCTGGAACAGCAACACCACTGCACTGGCAAAGAAGGCCCAGCAACGCCTGTACTTCATCAGGAAGCTCAAGCGAGCAGGAGCCCCCCCCCCCATCATGCTCTCATTCTACCGAGGCGCCACTGAGAGCATCCTCAGCAGCTGCATCACGCTGTGGTTCGGAAGCTGCACCGCCTCCAACCGCAAGAGCCTGCAGCGCATTGTGAACTCTGCCCAGAGGATCATCGGAGTCTCACTCCCTACACTACAGGACATTTACAACACCCGCCTCACCCGCAAAGCACTCGGCATTGCGGGTGACCCCACCCACCCCTCCAACAGCCTCTTCAGCCTCCTGCCTTCAGGGAGAAGGTTCCGCAGTCTCCGTTCGAGCTCTACCCGGCTGAGGAACAGCTTCTTCCACCAGGCGGTCAGGATGCTGAACTCTCTCCCTCCCTCTCTCCTCTCGCCCCCCCTCTCTCCCCCCCTGCCATCTCTCCCCTGACCTCTCTACCCTCCCCCTCACCCACCTTCCCCTCTACCTCAAATGGAACATACCAGGACATCTACTCCCCCTCACACCCCTCCCCTCATCCAGCACCAGTCACTTTTTTTTATTTATTTATTTTAATTTTATTCTCTGCTGCTACGAACAAATACCCCCCTCACACACCCTTCCCTCATCCAGCACCAGTCACTTTTTATTCTCTGCTGCTACTTGTTTAATCCTTTATCTAGGCCCTTATGTTCTTAACTTTTTCTCTTTTTTTTTCCCCTATTTTATTCTATTTTATTCTATTATATGTTATATGTTCATGTCTATATTACACTGCGGGACTGCAAGAAACGGCATTTCGAATTTTCTGTATGCATAACACATGTGGAAACTTTGACAATAAAGTGAACTTTGAACTTGAACTTGAACTTAGATAAAGACGTTTCTATCTACAGAGGGAGCAGCTCTTCTTCAGTCCTCCATGTTTCTCCAGAAGCCCAGAAGGGACAAACTGAACACCGACTCTAGAGAGACAACATTTGTTATATTCTTCAGAAACGTCATGAACTGCAGATTTGTCCACTTTCATGAAGAACTGTCGTGTCCAACAACGTCCCATCTAAAGCTGCAATGGTTCCCTTGAAACGTTTCTGTGCAGCAAACTGGATGTTGTGAAAGATTTACTTTGTCTTGAAGCACATTCACCATTTGATGTTCTTTCCATGAAGAACTGAACCGTTCAGCTGCACAGCCTGAAGCTGCCGTTCCTCCCTCTCAGCGCTCAACACGTTTCTGCAAAAACTCAAACAGTGTGTGAAATAAGAACACGGTTTGTGTGATTTAACTTCAAGACGTTGCCTCTGAACAGCGTTTCTATTGTGATGTTGACCGTGCTGCTAAAGATGCAGTTCCTCCCTTCAAACTCCAACCAATGAGTTTCTGCTCGACCTCAGAATCAGAGGACAATGTGAGGAGACGTGACAGAAAGACACTTCAGCAGCGCACTGCCTGAAGATGGAGTTTATGCCGAGAAGTCCCAAACACACGTTTGCTGATCCAGCTGTCACTCGCCTTTAACAGCTGGAGAGACTTGAGATAAGTTTGAGTCACACACGTGAACGATACTAATATTAATAGACGGTGATCCTCAGTCGGCGCAGCAGTGGAGCCTGTTTAACCTGCATGGAGTCTTTACACTGTGTTCTGTTTAGATCTACAGGCAGAAGGTGTTTATTATTCATGTATTATCTATTTATTGACATTCTAATTGTGAAGTCATTTAATAAGCCACATAATACTATGATTATGGTTTCTATTGGACATTGAACAGGTTAAATGTTTCAGGAGAGATTTACATGATGTAAGTCATAAACCCATCTTGATCTCTTCCCTATAACCTGCCCCGGAGCAGTGACGTGAGTTCACCCTGAAGTTACCTCACGCTGCGTCCGACTACAGGACCACCACAAACACACACCACACCTTCCAGCGCTCTTTGAAAAACAGGCTGCTTTAATATTCATGGTTGGATGAGGAGAACTACACCCATCGTCTACAAATAGACACATAATGCCAGCGTGTGTGTGTGTGTGCGCGCACGCGCGCCACCACCACCATCTTGGTAGAACTTTAACAGCAACAGTTAGGACACACGATCACGTCATCAACACAAAGACACTCAGCTGGAGCCAAAGGAGGTTCTGTTGATTGTTAAGATGGACCCATGCAGGCGAGGCCTGGAGACAGAAAGAGGAGAGAACAGAAGCCTTGAACTCAGCACACTCAACTAATCACACGGCTGTCCTGCGCTACATCTGCTGGGTGGAGTTCCCGTTCCAGGTGTTGTTTTCGTCCTCGCTGTCCTCCTGAGTCCGGAGCCGGCAGATCTTCCCGTCCTTCTTGAAGTCCTTGGGCCGCTTGTCCACAGAGTCTCTGATGGGAGGACACAGTGAGTGAATCACCACAGTACAAAGCTAACTGACATCACGTGTCAGAGCAGCCACCATCAGCTACACACACACCAGCCAACGAGGAGAACGAGCGAGCCGTCCGTTCATCAGGAACAGTGCCGTCATGCTGAGCGGAGAGTAAACGATGCCGTGGGATTGTGTTCTATCCTGAACACGTGGGTTGCAGAACATTGCCAAAGACCCCCGACGCACTGAGGACAGTCCGCCCCGGAGCAGGAGGATGATGAGTCCACGGCCCGACCCGCGAACCCCTTCACCCCGGCCCAGCTCGAGCCGGTTGGGAAGCACCAGCGTGGAGGAAATGAGCTCTGATTGGATCTCTTTCTTCACATTTTTGTCTCGTTTTATTATTAAGTCTCAATAGATTTTGTCTATTAACCAATATTTTGTCAGGAAAAAATGTTGACGAAAATGATTCAACAGAATGACTCAACGTTCACCGTCAGCAGTTACTGACCGCTGGTCTAGTCTTCTAACACCACATGTCATCATTCACACCCTGATGACAGGACTCCCATCAGGACCAACTAACATCCACACAGCGTAGGCACAGCTGCGTCAAGTGTCACACCGAGACACACCGAGACAGGCGCCGGGGATCGAACCGTCGCTCCTCTGATTGAAGGACGCTGCTCTCGCTGAGCCAGTCTTGTTCTGTTCCCCAGACCGCACACTACGTGTACTCGGGTCGGAGACGTACCTCTTTGCTTTGTCGGAGGCTGACGCCGAGTTGGTGTAGGAGCCGGACGGCTGGCCAGGGCCTCTGGACGCTGCTCCGCGAGGGGGCGGGGTAGCAAAGAGGAAGGAGCTGAGGAACCTCCACACAGCCAGCAGAGGGTAGACGAGTGTGCCCAGAACGGGCCAGATACCACCATCAGAGGACTGGACCACCGCGTTAGCGGGCCGGCTGGACTGCTAGAAGAGAGAGCATCCAAATGATGAGGATACAAGACACGATTTAAGGAATACAAGCTACGCTAACCTCATGCCGACTCCAAGACTGCATCACGCACAGACTTGGGACTGAACATCAGCTGAAGCATTCCTGTGGAAGTGCTGAATGAAAGCAGAGGACGGCGGCCTAAAGCCTCATCAACCTGACCTCTGGCCGGGTCCACAGATGTCTGATGTGTGATTTACACTTCAATGTCTTTTAGTCAATTCACCAAAAGACACCATTTCTTTTCTCTCATTCACAGATAAGAGATTCAGTGAGGAGGCACCACACGGGTCTACAGTCACTCGATGCTGACTTCTCTCCTTTATGTCTCAAGTGCAGAATAGAGACGTCGTCTGGCCCGTTGCGTGTGGTCTAGCTAGGAAACACAGAGGTAGGACATACATGAATAAAATCTCCAGAGTGATTTAATGTGCATGCTATCTGAGGCACCTGAGGGCTTTGGTACAGGTAGATAAAGTGGTGAAACCTTCCTCAACACAGACACGCTACACCAGCAGGCTCTCCTGAGCAGCACACTGCTTTGCTCTGCTCGTGTTCTTCGGGGACGACTTGGTTACGTGGGGAGAGGGTGACACGTGGAAGGAGCTCTGGTCTACTCACTGGCAGAAGCACGATGGAAGCACTGGGAGCCAGCTCCAGCTCCAGCAGAGTCTTGTCCAGGTCTTCACTGGTGAACTCCCGCCGAGGGAACATGGTCGCCAGGGAGAAGTTCCCGTAGCGGTTTCCAACTTCCTGAGACAGAAGCAGCACAAAAGCGTACTCACAGGTGTGACCGTGTGATGTGGAAACATTGGGTCACAGCATCCTGTGTGTGTGTGTGTGTGTGTGTGTGTGTGTGTGTGTGTACTCCTGTCAACTCATGGATACTTAATATTAATACTGAAGTCCAACACGTATGTGCTGCTGTAACACTACAGTGATATGAGCCAGCCTTTCAGCTGTGCACCTCTATGTCAGATACTGTGAACTTGTCGGTCTGAGTGTGTAGTTCAGAATCAGTGTGAGGAAAGTGCACCGTGTGCAGATGTCCCCACCACACGGCTGTGTGTGGCCCACGCTGCTGCTACATCTTTCAACTCAAGATGTGTACCGTTAAGATGCTCCCTCAAGATATGAGCCCACGTACAACAGAGGCTCATCACAATGATCCGTGTTCTATGAGTGAAACGTATGTTATGGTGATGTGAACCCTGGACTTTTAGAGAAAAGAGATTTATTCCCTCGAGCAACTCGTGTGAAGATGAAGCAGACGGAGCAGAAGCACAGCGGCAGAGTGAGAACACGTTGTCAGACCTGAACAGCGAAGTGGCGAGCCTCCTGCAGCCGGCTCTGTGAGGGGAACTGGTTGGTGAAGGAGGAGCCGTCTGGGAGGCGGAACTGTATCCTCGCTATGGTGCTGACATCACACACACACACACACACACACACACACACACACACACACACACACACACACAGGGTAACGGTCAACATATTTCACAGAGGAGTGTGTGGACAGAGCGCTCAGCATGCTCAGCTCCTTGTTTAGCATCCTTACTAATGACAGGTATTCAACATGAATGGACAGAATGCTAACACGTGTCGTGGGTTCATCTGGACCGGACCACGGGAAGCACTTCTATATCGGAGCGTTGCGTTGTGGTCCGGTTCAGCGCTTCACTCGACTATTCAAAGGTTTCACAACTCAACCCGAACTTCTTTCACGGTTTGTATTTTGACTGAAACTTTAACGGTTTCAATATTTCATTTGTTTCATCTGCTCAGTTTCAGCAAAGAGCAGATGTTCTTCAGCCTTCGATACGTCAGAACATCTTTGTGTAAAAGGAACAAACTGAATTGGTTTCATTTTGACATGTACACTGCAGGACGATCATTGTTCAGGCTGCGCATGCTGCAGTGCAGCAGCTACATCAGTGTAGATACGACTCCTTTACCTCCTCTCCCTGACCACCGCCTCCCTCCTGGCCTCCTGCTCTGCCTGCCTGGCCTGCAGTAGGGCCCGCTTGGCCGTCTTGTCCTCCTCCTGGGTGTTGGCGTAGCGAGCTGCTCTGTCAGCTCGGTCCTGCAGGACAGAGGGACAGACCCCATGTTATCCACAGAGAGACTGAACCAGCTCACAGAACTCCTGCATACACGTCTGCACAGCACGACTCCATCAGTACAACACAGACATGTCACACTCACCAACAAACAACAGCATTACTGTGGTACTGAGATCACGACTATTGAAAACAATGACGCGCTGACTTTGGAAGCATCGGGCGCTTCGAGAGGACGTTTGTAGCCTCCATCTGAAGGTTGGATGCATGAGTCTGGTGCGCTGAGAGCTACATGAAGAGAATAGATCTGTGCTGTTGAAGCAGTTCAATCAGAAGCACATTGGATGAATGGATATGAATGGAGGAGACGAATGCCCCGCCCAGAGCACGGTAAAGGAGCCGGGCTCCGTGTCCGAGGACAGGTCGGTGGGTTGATCCCCACACTGAGGACGGGTCACCGGCAGCAGGAGAGGATGAAGGGAGCTCTAAGGCTCGGGGAGCTGTGGAGCACCAGGGCTCTAAATGGTCTTTCTCAACAGTCTACATTTCGTGATTTGTATTTTGTGTGGCTCAGCAGGCTGCTCCTTCAGCAGAGCATTGAAGGAGCAGCTCTAGTCCACGTGTCCACGGGCAAGACACTGAACCCCACAAACACCCGCAGCTGTGTGTGACTGTTGTCTGACTGTTAGCGAGTCCTGATGGGCAGGTGGTCGTCCTGTCATCGGTGTGAATGAGTGGATGATGACATGTCGAGTGTCAGAAAGCACGATACAAGTACAGGCTGCCTGCCGTTACTGATAACAGCAGCCAGAAGGCCCTGAATTGAGCCGGACACTTTGTATTTTTATATTTTGTGTCTTTAATAATGGCCACCGTCTGTGGACGTATGAGACAAACTGCCCGTTGACTGAACTCTGATCATAGTTTTTATTTGGCACTAAATAGAGCACGTTCGATATTATTGTAATGTTCTCAACCTTTGCACGAGGAGATTTTCTCAATCTGGACCTTTTGGACATTTACTTGTAGACCCCTGCTGTCGCGTGACAACTTCACTTCCACCTTTCATCCTGCGAGCTGTGCTCTTTAGGTAGAGCAGACATGACACACAGACGAGCTTACCAAGGCAATCTGCTGTTTGACCCGGTCCCGAGCAGCCTTCTCCTCAGCCTTCTCCTTGTTCCTTTCATCCAGGAGTCGCTTGGTCCGGTCCCCTTCCTGTTTCTTCTTCAGGTCCAGCACGTCCTTCCCCATCTTCCGCCGCTCTACCTCCGCTTCGATCTCCTTCTGAATCACAGGCAACACACGGTGGGTCAGGGGCCCCGTTTCAATCCCAACGTGCACACACTGGCACAAAGCCTGTAAACTGACTGCTTTTGTAACAATGAAACACTATTTCTTTGTATTTTCTTTGCATTAAAGTCACTTTTGCTAAGCAGTGGTGACATGTGGTTGTTACAGGATGCTGTTAGCGTGCGAGCGGTGAAGGTAGCACACTATTACTAATATATGTACGTCGTGCCTCCTGCCGTGGTTCTGTCGAATGCATTGAATGTGTTGTAACTCTGTTACATTGTGACATCGATCACTCTTCATCCTGATGGAGGATCCTCCTCTCTTGCTCTCCCTCAGGTCTCTCCCTCTTTTCTCCCCGTTAAAGGGTTTTGGGGAGTTCTTCCTGTTCTGATGTGAGGGTCAAAGGTCAGAGGATGTCGTACGTGTACAGACCGTAAAGCCCTCTGAGGAGAATTTGTGATTTTGGGCTGTACTAATGAATTGAATTGAAAGGAGAACAGACTGACACAAGACTGTGACTCACAGGAGGAAACATCAAATGTCTTCAGGTGAGGCGCCAGTAACGTGTACTATGCATAGTTGATGTACTAGTACACAGTTCTTAGAGACAAGTCACTGGCACACATGTTAATCAACAGGAGCAGTTAAGCGCTGCTTCATAGTCACATGTGCCTCAGTGGTGCTGTGATGGACACAGACTGCACTGAGACCAGCGAGGGCTTAGCTGCTGTAGGTCTGAGACGTGTGCGTGGACTGAGGCGGTTACAGAGCAGCTGCTGAGCTGCTCTCACGGCCGTCGTGCTCCCCGTCGCTGGGCGACACCAAAATGAAGTGCGAGGAGTTGAGGGAGCGCTACACATCCAGCTCAACACTGAACTAATTACTTTCCTTACAGCTTTGGGAGGAATCGAATCATGCGTCTGTTCAATAACAAATATTTATACGTTTCAAATAATGGGGGGGATGTAACCCATGAATAATATGAACTACTATCTTGTCTCCTTACCTCTTCTTCTCCTTTCTTCTTTTGTTCTCGCCTCTCCATTTTCTTGGTTAACCTGACAGCACAATATCATGAGAAAACATCACATCTACCTTACAATGACAAGTGTAACCATGACGAGTGTAACCATGACGAGTGTAACCATGACGAGTGTAACCATGACGAGTGTAACCATGACGAGTGTAACCATGACGAGTGTAACCATGACGAGTGTAACCATGACGAGTGTAACCATGACGAGTGTAACCATGACGAGTGTAACCATGACAAATGTAACCATGACAAGTGTAACCATGACAAGTGTAACCATGACAAATGTAACCATGACAAATGTAACCATGACAAGTGTAACCATGACAAGTGTAACCATGACAAATGTAACCATGACAAGTGTAACCATGACAAGTGTAACCATGACAAGTGTAACCATGACAAATGTAACCATGACAAGTGTAACCATGACAAGTGTAACCATGACAAATGTAACCATGACAAGTGTAACCATGACAAGTGTAACCATGACAAGTGTAACCATGACAAATGTAACCATGACAAGTGTAACCATGACAAGTGTAACCATGACAAGTGTAACCATGACAAGTGTAACCATGACAGGCTGTGTGAATGCTGCTTCTTTCCTCACATTGACTCATTTATGTTTTAATTCATCACAATCTCAGCAGTTAAAGGACTCTGGACTGGTTGGTTGACAGGTTATATGTCATTGATTGATGTAGCTATTCATAGTTTAATTAGATTTACATTATATCGACTACTTCAATATGAGTGAAATAAGGTCAGTCTGAAAGTTAGAAATCAGCAAGCCTTACTAGCTGTAAGGAGATTCAGTATCCTAGCGAATGCGCTGGGTTAAGCAGCCGATGTACGCTGAGACAGAAACGCTGGCAACCGCAAATGAGACAGCAGGCTTACCGGAGCCAGTCAGCAGACCCTTGTGTGTGGATTCTGCCAACACATCAACACAAAGCACATGTTCTGACGAGAATGTTGAGAGCGTGACATGTATGTGGCTCCTACCTTTCCACCGTAGCATCCAGGTTGCCTTCACTCTCAGCAGCATGATCTGAAGATGCATTCTCTGCAGGAGTCACTGAGGCTGGAAGGCTGCTATCAGCTGCTGTGCTGGAGAGGGATGCTATGTGGAGAGAATCGAGTTAACTCGCTGATTGACACCTTGTTAGCACAAAGCAATCAAAGTCTACCCATCCTGCATTGATTTACACATCCAAAGCTCTTCCACAATCAGGTACGCCAGACGAGCTCATTCAGCGCACACACACACACAGAGCTGATGTTAGCTGCTGCTGCATTACCAAGACAAGAATGAAAGACATTCATGCACTTCGCTCAGCTGCGATATTACAAATATATCGAACTAATACAGGCTCATGTCTCCTCTTTCATGGAATCATTTAAATTCATTTGTATGTTCATATTAAAACATTCACTATTAAATCACAGGAACAGGACCTTCTGTCACTCAAACAAATCTCAAAGTAAAAGTTACTGGATAACAGTAAAATGAATAACAGTACATCTTACAGTATATAACATGTTTTACTCTGAGAAGAAAACAGGAGCAACATAGCTATAGAACAACACGCCTTACGTCATTTACATAAAACTGTTTTGTCAGTATTGTCAATACCCGAACCCAGCCGGCCGTTATGAGAGCCATCAACCCACACCCACCCGCCAACATAATGCATTATGGTAGCACACGGCGACATGATGTGTGTGCATCTGTGACGCTACTGTCTGTGCCGCTGTGTTCACAATGTAAAACCATCATGCAGCGCCTGTGTAGTGTAGTATGAGACTGATCGGCAGGTCAGCTGACAACCAGCCGGTTTTGATCGGCGGCCAATCCATCGGAGCATCTCTAATCCATGTCTTTAAAATGTATGCTGGTATCTCCAGAGTCAAACGACTTCATGTCTCCCACTTCTATGACAGACAGTTTTTCACTCTGCCTTCTACAGCGTCTGTACCGGACAATGAGGACGGCACAGCCAAAACATCTGTGCCTTTAACTCCCATGCTGCAAATGGAAACTGATTAAAAGCAGTAATATAAAAGTACACTGATGAATGAGGTGCACTGAACTCTCCTTTTCGGACTTACTGGATATGATCCAGGCTCACTCACCTTTTGCTGTTTGTGGTACTGCTGCAGATTCTGTGGCTGACTGGACAGGCATTGCTGGAGCTGGGACTGGAGCTGTGCCATCAAGTGGGCTGGCCTCCACAGGACCGCTAGCCTCTAGTAACACTGCCCCACCTGCAATCTGCTGAGCATGCATCTGTCAGACAAACAGGGAGAAAGATTATTACCACGTGGATCCAGTAGATTCACTAGCAGCGGCTCAGGTGCGAGTCCTGGCCTCGTGTTTAGGGTTTGGATAGATTTCTATTGAACGATGGCAAAGTCACTGTCTGGGCACCACGAAGGTCTGTGGAGAATGTCATGGCAATTCACATAACAATAAAAGATGTTGAGATAATTCTGTCAGGACCAAAGTAGTGGACTACCATCAACAGAGCCAACAACCAACATTGCCATGTGTGTGTTTGTTGGGGTGCTGTGGACCGCTAGACACAAGCATGTGAAGCTCCCTGCAAACCTCACCTGACCCGCTGTGGCCGTACCTGCTTAACTCTGCTGAATCTTTTCAGCAGTTCTTCAGCAGACACACTGCCAGCGATGACTTCCAGGGGGATCCCATTCTCCCCGATGAAGAAGCTGGAGGGTACGCACACCACTGGATCTTCACACAGGTGGGGGGGGTTAAGGAACACGCTCCCAGCAAATGACATGTTGCGTTTACATCGTATAAATAGCACTCTTCACTGATCACATACACCTCGGCCAGTCAGAGAGACAATGAATGATGGAGATGATAATAGTCTTAGTAAGACTAGTTTATGAGATGCCCTGTCAAAACGGACTCTCAGTTCTAATTATGAGATGGTAAATGAATCAAACAGAGATGACCTGAGGTTGTCCATGTATACTTTAAAGAGTAACTTCATCCGTAGCTTTGAGCCTCAGTCCACCCACTGCACAATATGTAACCTGCTGAAGAGTAGGCAAAGGGCTGCGAGATGAAACCACACCCACCCATGACAGTACAGTAAAGAAACACAATAGAGTGCACTAAAGCTACAGCCACACTAATACGTTGTTTTTGTTTGAAACAAAAACGATCTCCGTCCACACGACGTCTCAGCATCGTCTCTAAAGGATCTCCGTCCACACGACGTCTCAGCATCGTCTCTAAAGGATCTCCGTCCACACGGCGTCTCAGCATCGTCTCTAAAGGATCTCCGTCCACACGGCGTCTCAGCATCGTCTCTAAAGGATCTCCGTCCACACGACGTCTCAGCATCGTCTCTAAAGGATCTCCGTCCACACGGCGTCTCAGCATCGTCTCTAAAGGATCTCCGTCCACACGGCGTCTCAGCATCGTCTCTAAAGGATCTCCGTCCACACGGCGTCTCAGCATCGTCTCTACAAGATCTCCGTCCACACGGCGTCTCAGCATCGTCTCTAAAGGATCTCCGTCCACACGGCGTCTCAGCATCGTCTCTAAAGGATCTCCGTCCACACGGCATCTCAGCATCGTCTCTACAAGATCTCCGTCCACACGGCGTCTCAGCATCGTCTCTAAAGGATCTCCGTCCACACGGCGTCTCAGCATCGTCTCTAAAAGATCTCCGTCCACACGGCGTCTCAGCATCGTCTCTAAAGGATCTCCGTCCACACGACGTCTCAGCATCGTCTCTAAAGGATCTCCGTCCACACGGCGTCTCAGCATCGTCTCTAAAGGATCTCCGTCCACACGGCGTCTCAGCATCGTGTCTAAAGGATCTCCGTCCACACGGCGTCTCAGCATCGTCTCTAAAGGATCTCCGTCCACACGGCGTCTCAGCATCGTCTCTACAAGATCTCCGTCCACACGGCGTCTCAGCATCGTCTCTAAAGGATCTCCGTCCACACGGCGTCTCAGCATCGTCTCTAAAAGATCTCCGTCCACACGGCGTCTCAGCATCGTCTCTAAAGGATCTCCGTCCACACGGCGTCTCAGCATCGTCTCTAAAGGATCTCCGTCCACACGGCGTCTCAGCATTGTCTCTAAAGGATCTCCGTCCACACGGCGTCTCAGCATCGTCTCTAAAGGATCTCCGTCCACACGACGTCTCAGCATCGTCTCTAAAGGATCTCCGTCCACACGGCGTCTCAGCATCGTCTCTAAAGGATCTCCGTCCACACGGCGTCTCAGCATCGTCTCTAAAGGATCTCCGTCCACACGGCGTCTCAGCATCGTCTCTAAAAGATCTCCGTCCACACGGCGTCTCAGCATCGTCTCTAAAGGATCTCCGTCCACACGGCGTCTCAGCATTGTCTCTAAAGGATCTCCGTCCACACGGCGTCTCAGCATCGTCTCTAAAGGATCTCCGTCCACACGACGTCTCAGCATCGTCTCTAAAGGATCTCCGTCCACACGACGTCTCAGCATCGTCTCTAAAAGATCTCCGTCCACACGGCGTCTCAGCATCGTCTCTAAAGGATCTCCGTCCACACGGCGTCTCAGCATCGTCTCTAAAAGATCTCCGTCCACACGGCGTCTCAGCATAGTCTCTAAAAGATCTCCGTCCACACGGCGTCTCAGCATCGTCTCTAAAGGATCTCCGTCCACACGACGTCTCAGCATCGTCTCTAAAAGATCTCCGTCCACACGGCGTCTCAGCATCGTCTCTAAAGGATCTCCGTCCACACGGCGTCTCAGCATTGTCTCTAAAGGATCTCCGTCCACACGGCGTCTCAGCATCGTCTCTAAAGGATCTCCGTCCACACGACGTCTCAGCATCGTCTCTAAAGGATCTCCGTCCACACGGCGTCTCAGCATCGTCTCTAAAGGATCTC
Organism: Melanostigma gelatinosum; assembly: GCF_949748355.1. Lineage (NCBI taxonomy): Eukaryota > Metazoa > Chordata > Actinopteri > Perciformes > Zoarcidae > Melanostigma > Melanostigma gelatinosum. Next base: position 1,416,847 of record NC_136643.1, on the reverse strand, counting down.
CGTCCACACGGCGTCTCAGCATTGTCTCTAAAGGATCTCCGTCCACACGGCGTCTCAGCATCGTCTCTAAAGGATCTCCGTCCACACGGCGTCTCAGCATCGTCTCTAAAGGATCTCCGTCCACACGGCGTCTCAGCATCGTCTCTAAAGGATCTCCGTCCACACGGCGTCTCAGCATCGTCTCTAAAGGATCTCCGTCCACACGGCGTCTCAGCATCGTCTCTAAAGGATCTCCGTCCACACGACGTCTCAGCATCGTCTCTAAAGGATCTCCGTCCACACGGCGTCTCAGCATCGTCTCTAAAGGATCTCCGTCCACACGACGTCTCAGCATCGTCTCTAAAGGATCTCCGTCCACACGGCGTCTCAGCATCGTCTCTAAAGGATCTCCGTCCACACGGCGTCTCAGCATCGTCTCTAAACGATCTCCGTCCACACGGCGTCTCAGCATCGTCTCTAAAGGATCTCCGTCCACACGGCGTCTCAGCATCGTCTCTAAAGGATCTCCGTCCACACGGCGTCTCAGCATCGTCTCTAAAGGATCTCCGTCCACACGACGTCTCAGCATCGTCTCTAAAGGATCTCCGTCCACACGGCGTCTCAGCATCGTCTCTAAAGGATCTCCGTCCACACGGCGTCTCAGCATCGTCTCTAAAGGATCTCCGTCCACACGGCGTCTCAGCATCGTCTCTAAAGGATCTCCGTCCACACGGCGTCTCAGCATCGTCTCTAAAGGATCTCCGTCCAGACTAACACGCCTGAAAACAAATATCACGTGACTCTTCACTACACTGGGCATGATGGTGACGGTGTAAACAGGAAGTAGATTGGTTGCTGAGTTTAAAAAAATATGACAGAGTAATAAAGTAGTCTTTAATAACGACTTATGATCTTCCTCTAAACTCAAACAGACAAATTCCGTGGAACGTTTTAGAAGTTTTATTTTTCAGACATACAACGCTGCGTGCGTCTTGCGCTCTCTCTCTCACATCAAACTTACACATAAAGGTTTCCTAGATTATGGTCCATAAATATGGACAACACACATCTCTCACTCGTTTCCTTTATTTATTATACATTATTTCCTCCGTAATAATGCAGACTTTACCTGAACAACAGCTGCTAGTAAAGACAACAAGGTCAGCAGCACCTGTAATCAGTTGTCTGTTGAATTAACCTGGTAGTCGATCGGTCATCAATGCTGTTTGTGGTTTTCAGGGAAAGGGTCCCGTGATAGGGGCGTGACCAATCAACCAAGAACCAATCAAGTAGATTGTTTCCAAACGTATGCGTTTACGAGCGTCTACACTACGAGGTTACCCCGGGGTTTTTAAACGTATCTATTTTTGGTGGTCTATAAACTCCGGCCTAGTGTGGACGCTCAGTGTGAACGTAGCAAAAGATGTGTTTTAAAGGGAAGGGGAGTAGTGTAGACATGGCCTCAACAAACAGCAATAAAACACAGCGATGAAACCCAATAGAGTAAAGTAAAGAAACACATTAGGGCACAGTAAAGAGTACAGTAAGGAAACAGTGAGCACAGTAAAGAGTACAGTAAGGAAACAGTGAGCACAGTAAAGAGTACAGTAAGGAAACAGTGTGCACAGTAAAGTCAGTAAATGTCTAGTATCACGTTTACTCAGACGTCTATTCAGGACATCTCTAATGTCACGTTGCGGTTGATGGTGGAGGTATTTCATCTGCAGGACGGATCTAGTCTCATGCATTCTCTTATAACTATTTCTTGTGTAATTCAGCCTGAAAGAGGAGGTTCATGGTCTAAAACATGCAACAGCACTGCTCTGAACTCTGTAAGACGTAGTCGCTTAGGTCAAGAGTAGCTATCGGTCCAATGAATACAGCAATGTAATGGTGCAACTATTAGCTTTCCTCTGAGATTAGTCAGTAAAAGTAGCTCCACACTAATTCATCTGAAGAAGAAATTGTAAATATTTCAGACAAAAAGGATACAGATCTGAGAGAACTGCACACACGGCTCGCTGTGGAGGAAATGTTGCAGCGTCACATGTTGGATCTCAATACACATCAACACATCCTTTCATGTCAAACTATTCACTTCACACACCTGTCTCATTGATTGTGCTAAACAAGCAGCTGTTGTGATAAATCGTGAGAATGATTTTACTGGCAATGACAGAAGTCTGTTGTGATGTGTGAAGTGTAGAACAGAGAGGCTTCGAGGGTGCAGAGACTCATTGACTTTTGAAAGAACAAACATCAGGGAATTTAAAGATCACATATATGCTAAATGCACTTTTTCATGGTTTTTAAAAGACAGACATGCGTCTCTGGTGTATCTATAGACACCCTCTCTCTCATTCTGTCCGGCTCCATCTATCAGAAACCGTGTGTAAACTCGGCCGCCTGGTACAACGTCCTCCACTAGGTGAGCCTGAAGCTATCACTGTCCGCCATTTGGATTTCTTCGCTATCTGTTTGTTGCTGTTTATTTAACGGACGGTTTGCCTGTTAACATTAGCATACTGAGCTGTGTATTTACGAATCCCACTGCTATTCTTGGCAAGACCCGCCCCCTGTGCAGCATTCAAGTGCTGGGATTGGGGGATTGGCCAGGCGTCCATGCTCCCCGAAGTAGTGGCAACTTGATTTGTTGGGGTACATTGCCCTGAACAACGGGCTCTCCTGACCCCAACTACTCGAGGTCAATGCCTGAACTTTCTGCACCGTCGGGGTGGAGGGTGAGTGTGTGCGATGGGACCCGAAAGATGGTGAACTACGCCTGGGCAGGGCGAAGCCAGAGGAAACTCTGGTGGAGGCCCGTAGCGGTCCTGACCTGCATATAGGGTATAGGGGCGAAAGACTAATCGAACCATCGAGTAGCTGGTTCCCTCAGGATAGCTGGTGCTCAGAGTCTCGCAGATTCTTTTTCACTGCATTCATGTGAATACGGTGTATAGAAAGACACACATACCTGTAAGGACACAGACGAAGACTGAGCCCCGCTGTTTAGCTAAGTGAATGGCATCGGGAATGGAGCCCTCAAACCAAAGCATCTTTACGAGCGGTGTTGTCCGTCTCTTGTTTGGTGACACTGTGATCCACCAAAGAGTTCTTTCAAATGATCAGAACTATTGGCCTGGATTTGGCGCCATAGTCTTGCCAAGAAGAGCAGTAGGATTCAGAATAACACTCCTGCGCTGCTACTGTGTCTGGCTCTGATTGTAGGTCCACAGGTTGGAGTTCCTTCCATGTTGTCTTTCGTGAAACTGAGTACTGTTGTGTAGCTAAGCAGGCCATGTTTACATGCATGCTGGTGTGTGTGTGTTGCTGCTCTATTGATGGTGTGTAGCTTTGATTAGTCAGCAGCGCTCACTAACTTCCTCAGGCCGTTAATACGGGGAAGACCGGCTCCTTTGAAAAAGATGCGAGCTAAAATAACCTCATGTATATTATGTGTTTAGACTTTGTCACTGTGTTTATTGCTATGCAGCAATTCACCAAGACAAATTCCTTGTAAGTGCTACTTGGCTATAAAATGATGACCGTAGCGAGTGAGTGGGCGAGCAGGGAAAGAGAGAGAGCCGTGTGAGCTCAGAGGAGACAGCTGTTGATCAGGAGACATCATCAGTAAACGTCTTCTCTGTGCTTCCCAAACTCAGGGAGCAACTAGGACTGGGCAATATGGAGAAAATCAAATATCACTAAATATTTGACCAAATACCTTGATATCAACATTGCAACGATATTGCAGGGTTGACTATTGCTGCTTTCCCAAAATATTTATACCTAATGAAGTTCGTATCAACATAACATTTCATTTGTTTTAAGGGAAAATTGAATTCCATAAAATGTTCCTTAAGATTTCCAATTTAAGTTCATCCAACAACTTTGGAGACTGATCATTTTTCTAATTGAATTTCAAAAGAGGAGATCGGGTGTTCAGGTCACAGGCACTTAGAGCTGTGGGGCATCATATTTTGCTTACGGGAGACTGATGGGTATATTTTGAAGCCGGTAAACTAAAATGCAGTACACTGTGCAATGAACACGTGAGTACCTCTTGGCATCGACTTGGATCGCCACACAACAGTTCTCTGCTTCCTCTGACACCGTGTCATCCTCCCAGCTGGAGATCAGCTGCGCGGACTGGTCGTCTTGGTCTGAGGAGAGAGGCGATGACAGCACGAGTGGTTCAGTTACAGCTCACTGCCAGCACATTCACCGTGGAGTTACAGGAGGTTAGGGACACTACATCACAGCTGCAATGGTGAAAGCGCTAACTAACTCCGTCACTGCTCACACTGGTGCCTGTGACGCAACAATGACCCAACTCATACTGGCGACGTATTAGTCGACCTGGCTAGGATCAGAGTTAACGTTACCCGTCCGACTATCAATCAACAGTTTGTAAAATCACCCACTGCCCGTCCTCTAGCTAGCGTTCAGTTCATCTGGTTAGGCTGTTAGACGTTAGCATGACGTTAGCGCCCCATAGGCCAGCAACACTACAAGCGACCATAAACGTCATCGTTAGCGCATCATATTAGTACATATTTAGGTTACTGCTTCTGTCCTCGTGGGCCATGCCGCTCAAACATGCATAGCGACACGTACCGTGTGTTGGGCAGCTTTGCTATGTGGTCAATGTACGACGGCTAGCTGGCTAGCTGGCTAGCTGTCTGCAGCTGTTTTGTTGAACTACTCGTCACCTATAGAGGCTAGAGTTAGCTAGCTCGCTAATCGACACACATACCTGTAATGACAACGACGAAGACTGAGCCCCGCTGTTTAGCTAAGTGAATGGCATCAGGAATGGAGCCCTCAAACCAAAGCATCTTTACGAGCGGTGTTGTCCGTCTCTTGTTTGGTGACACTGATCCACCTAAACTACAGAAACTTATGAAGCGACGTCAGTCCGTCAGCTTCTACATCCGAGCCTGAGCATCGAGCAGTGCGCTGAGCAGCCGGCAGAGTGCGCGAGGCAGCGCAGGAACTCACGAATCATGTGACCGCTCCGTCATCTCTCACACTAACAATAACAGACACAAATGTACATGATACAATGAAAGCAGACAAATAAACATTTACTCAACTGCAAAAGTACATCTTCGGAAAGTAGGATTCAACACATGACAGCATGATCAGCAATTTGCATTAAGGGTCATCACGTCATCGTGACAGAATTCTGATTTTAGTTTGACACCCACACGCATTTACAGTCAGGGTCACAAGTTTAATGTACTGCCATTGCACAACAGGGTAGCGCGCGACGAGTTCTTCCATTTTGCTACATAAGAAAGCGCACACACAGAAAAGCTGCCTCTGTCACATGTGCATGCGTTCAGGAGGCAGCCAGAGGACAGAAGCTGCTCTGAAGTCTCTTCTGCAGGCACACCGCCTTAGCTGGTCATTACCGTTTTCATTGCACATTGTCCATCTGCTTTCTCTTATAAGGAAGACCTAAACATCTAAATGATGGGACAGTAACACAACTAAGTGTATTCCTAATATTTGTATTAACAATACAGTACTTTCCCAAATATTAGTATTTTCCACACAATCTTCAAAATGAAGAGGTTGAACTTCAGTTTCGTAAAAGTTCAAGGACAGCGTATCATGTTATCAAAAACAATAGCATGCTCCTGTGGATTTAAGAGATTCTTTATAAGATAATACATCAACATTTTGATGAAGTATTTAGCCAACTGTCAGTGTTGAATTATTAAACCATGTGTGACAGAAGATAGTCCTGTATTTATACGGGTTGTCATTATTGTCCCATATAAAGAAGATATATAGGGCGAACCGTGATATGTGTCAGCAAATAACAGAGCTGTCACTGCTTTCCTATGACAATAACTCATATGGATTTTATCAACAGAGAAGCCACATTTTAGGAGAAATGTGACACCACCAACTGTAACCAAAGAGCAATTGGTGACAGAGCTAAAACCATCTTCAGACCTAAACCTTCGTTGGTATTATAAAGCACTTTTAAATAATGAGACGTATTCCTCCAAATGAAGTTGTAAAGCACCTTGTCTCAGTCCTTATAGCATCTAGTGACAAAGCAATAAATACATATATGGATAATGTTGGACATTATTTGAAATCCAATGATAAGAAAATCGGAATTTACACTACTGTACTGTTTTAAATTTAAAAAGGGGGCTGAAAAGTTAAAATATTATCAAACAATCTTTGATGTGTAATAAAACATTTCCTTTATTGGTTAGCGAACATGTCCACTGGGTTTTTGTTCAGGATAACCCGGTCCCTGACTATATCCATCCAAACTTTCATGTGATTTTACTGTACAGTTTTTGAGAAATGAAGAGGCAAGTCAGCTCAAATGGTATTCATATTAATTAATTTACACATTTGGTCTTTTATTACAGGAATTCCTTAAGAGGTTACAGTAAACATTCACTAGATTCTTGTTTATAATGTCCCTGACTGTGCTCATGTCTAATTCCATGTGATTTTACTCTATGTAAAATCAGCTCAAATTACACAGTGGTGTTAATTATTTCCTCATATTTAACTATCATTAAAACAAACCCTTAAGCGGCTATAAGACACTTTTAATAGTCTTGGTCAGGATGACCCCTATATCCATCTCAGATTTTTAGGAGATTTTACGATACAGTTTTTGAGAAAATGAAAGGGAAAGTCAGATCAAATGACATTATGATATTCATAATTTCCCCATATTTGAACTGTTATACAAACAAATCCTGAAGAGGTTATAGTGAGCTTTCACTGGTTTCGTGTTCATGATGATGCAGACTATGTCCATGTCTGATTTTGTCACGGGAGTTCACAGGTAGGACCCAAACGCAAGACCACAGGAGACAGAAGTTAATGGAAACTGGTTTTATTCATCCTGACTAAGACAGGAAGGTGTGGAGCCCGTGGTCCGACACCCGAGTGGCAGATCGACGGTGTGAGGCCCGTGGCTCGACACCGGAGGGCTGGCAGCTTGACGGCGTGTGTAGTCCGTGTAACACAAGGAGGGCAGAGCGGCGGAGTGTAATCCGTAGAACACAAGGAGGGCAGAGGACGCCACGGGGCTGAAGCGGGTGAAAGACGGTACGACCTGACAACCCCAGACTGCAGGGCCAGAGCTTATGTAGAGACAGGAGACTCATTAGTGGGCCCTGAGTCTGGTGTGTCAGGCTGCAGGAGGTGATCGGCTGGAGTGTCCTCAGCTGTGCCCAATCACGGGTGTGGCTATGGGAGGTGTCGGGTCAGACAGGGATCCTGGATCCTGACATATTTACATGTGATTGTGATCTGTGTTGTGTTCAGGAAGCTGTGGGAGCGGTGCTTCCTGCTCAGATTTGCACATCTTAAACACTGAATAAGTCACATAAACTCTGCCGTAAACAGATGGGAAAAAACTGTACTGCATTCAATCCCACTTGATTGTTACAACTAAGACAACCCCAAAGAGAAGCACGTATGAACACAAGCATCACCGTGGCTCGAAGTGATCTGAGAGTGTTTCCCATGAAATCAAGTCTTTTTTAAAAATGTCTTCTTTTTAAATATGTCTTCTTCTGTCTTCTTCTTCTTCCATTCTGTTGCTTTTGTCACTTAAAACGGCCCCAACAATTACCACTTACTGAAGTCAACAGTCAATGCTCAAGTTAGGGTATGAAGACATAGACATCATGTGCGTCAACCAACAATCAACCGAATGGCTTTCTTCAAAAAATCTTTGAAAAGAAGGCTGGGATTTCAGAAAACCACTCCAACAAATAGCAGTTACTGCACTTACTGGTAATATCCTCCTGATCATTACTGGTCTGCAGGTCTCACTGGTCTCACTTACTCCCAGAGAGAAAGTCCCGCCTTCCCGTTGTTTCCTATTGGTCCCTATTCAGCCCCGGGTGTCTCTGCAGCTCCAATTGGACGTTCCTCTTCACCGTTCTACTTGCTGATTGGTTTGATACAGGGGGAGGCTCTACGTAGCTAAACCCGCCCTCAGCCGGTTCTCCGTTACATTACCTGCAGTACTTCTGTGATTGGCTGCTTCGAGGAGATTTAGCAGACCGTGCAAGTCCTCTTCAAGTATTTCCTGATGAAGACTGAGAGACACAAACACATCCACACACCCACACCCAGTGAGCGCCAACCGGGATGCACTCTTGGTTTCTGGTTGAAAACCAGTTCATCTTCGTTCTGAACGTCTTTTAAACCGGATAAAATGCGGTTACAAAAGCAATGTGTCACTAAACACCACTTAGTTTGTACATGTATATAACAAAGTCATATTACACTGGTGAAAGAAATGTGGTCTCCACGAAGATGTGATTTAAGATGTGATGAGTTAATGTTTAATACAAATAAAATGTGATGAATGTGGATTTATAGACTGTGTGCTGCCAACAAGAAGCTCCAGAACATTCTGTCTGTAGTTCATGTAACACACGTGTATTTACTGCAGGAACACGCATGCGCAGGAACTCGGACTGCTTCTACTACTTTGAGGGCAGCACCGTCCAGAGATTCTGGTCGTTAGCTTGTAGCGTTAGCATGTTAGTTCGCAGCAGGGGCGTTTCTAGGATTCAAAGAAAGGGGGGTCTCAGCCCCAAGGTGAGCAGCATGTTTGTGCAATTTTTTTGGGGCCCATTTGGGGCCGTGGATATCCATTGTTTCAGACAGTTCATAGATTGGTTCAATCAGAAAGAGTGTGATTTTGCTCTGCAGTTTTGCTTGCATTCAGTATATGATAACACAAGAGACAGAATTTCAGGGTCACAGTGAAATTTGACAACACAAATATGAACTTGTCTCACATAAAGAGAGAAATAATTGTCCTGCTTGTAAAGGAAAGACGGATAAACTCGCTTTCATATCCGCGTCACTCCCAAATCCTGATTCTTAAAGGGACGCACACAATGGATGGAGAATGGACCTGACAGTGTCAACTTTTGAGTTGTTTACTTGTTTTATTATGAGCAGAAGGGAATAAGATGTTGATCAACATTTACATCTATCTTGCTGGCTGTGTAGTTTTTACATACCAGTGATATTTTATGCTAATTTGGACACTATCACTGAGATAAAGATTAACTAGTTCAGTGTCAAATATATCATTCAATGGAAAAAAAACCCCATGAATAACAAAATAAAAGAACACATCTTAATTATCGAATGATAAATATTGTATGATGGGCTGAAATGGAAGGCACCCAATGCATTCACTGTAATCAAGTCAAACTAGGATTGCAATGTACAGAGAAAAACACTATAGGACTAGATCCAGGATAGCATTAGAGGCAGATAAAAAAAATACATAACATAGCGCACTACAATATTCCCTTTCATTTGCCTCAAGTAAACCTGAATTTAAGCAGGTAACAATCATTAACAACTACAGATAGCCACATTCTGTAACTACCTGTTCTTACAATTCCACGCCGTTAATCATTTACTTTGAGCTAAGCTCCTTGGCTATAATCCTGGCTGTGGTTGACGAGAGACGTTACTTGGCAGAGTGAGAAAGCCAGCGCAGCAGCCTCCCCAAGGTCCTAGTGCCCGGGGTTTATAGATCGTTCATCGTTATGATGATAGGCTATTGGATTGTAATTTGAAGGGGAGAAAACATACAAACCAGAACGCACGCACATATGTAGCATGTTAGAGTTACAAATAACTTGTCCATGTGAGAAACAATAGTTTAATTTAATGACATCACCAAAATAAATATATATATATATATATATATTTATTTTAAAGCCAATAATGACAAATTATTTGGGGGGGCTGAAGAACATTTTAGGGGGGCTTCAGCCCCCCTAAAATAGGCCTAATGACGCCCCTGGTTTGTAGTGTTAGCCTGTAGCGTACTGCACCATGGACCCACAGTAAACGTAAACATGTCTTTATGTTCTGTTGCTGTAGCTCAACATTATAAAATGAGTTTTCAGGACTTTTCACATTTAAAGACACGGCAGAAAGTGAGTTTAAAAGACGAGGAAGTAAGTAAAACAAAGTTATGTACAAACAAAATGTTGTTTGGCAGACAGCAACATACAAACGACATACAGTATCATACGGTGTGATATCCCAGTAAGCATCCTTCTGGTGAAAAGATGTTTAAAAGTGAGTTTAATCAACGTCTTCAAATGGCCTGTGAAAAAAATATTTGAACCTGAAACATGCTCGCTGGGAAACAGAAGATCAATTATTCTGTGCAGCAGTAATGACGGTTATTATGCATTCTGACTCATTTCCAACTGTGGTTGTGATTATTATTATTATGTTATGATCTCCTAATCCCATCAGAATACTACATTATAAATTGGTACTACATATCCAGTACTGTGATATCACTGGGCTCTTCGGGTCTTCCTTCTGTCGCTCTTTCATGAATAGATGGACTACGTACCAAATCTGAGAGTTAGCTCCACGCCAAATGATCTGATCCTGAAAGCTTCTCCCGAGGCGGATGCCTTTCGCCGTCAGCAGGAGGGAGTCCGATCCCACCGGCCGAAGAACCCTGCATCCACAATGCAGGACGCCAGGCACCGGGTCGTTGCTGGTGGAAGGGGCCGCGGCGACACCAAACTGGTTCTCAGCCGCCATGAGATTCAGTTTGGAAAGTACAGAAGGCAGACCTTCCACTGGCTTCTCAGCAACGATGTGGGATACCTCATCGGGATCCTGGCGTCTCATCATCAGGAGCGTGAGTCGGGAGACCTCTACACCAGCCCCATCAAGCAGAACAAGGACGCTCTGTCCCGGTACGCCAGGCTGTTTCCCTGCATGACGTCTGCTGTCCAGCAGAGCAGGGTGTCTGACAGCCCCTCCTCTGAGGGAGCGCTGGACAGCAGCCGGGTGGGATTTGGGGAGCATGCTGGACTCTCATACCGGGAGTTCTACGAGTCTGCAGATCCTGTAGTGCAGAGGTAAGTCACAGAGCAAGTCGTAATCAAAGAGTCACTGTAAGGCGTTTCCTGTTTTCATCTAATGTGGCTTCATCCCTCCACAGCTACAGGATGTGGCTCAAGAGAGCCCGCTTGCAGTCCACAGGTTCACGCATGGACCACCTGAAGAGGTACGTGATGGGGAGGGACCAGAAGGACAAAGCAGCCTCCTCACCGTCTGCTCCACCAACCTCCTCCTCCCCCAGGGCATCCTCTTCCCCGGGGCCGTCCATTGACCGGGTTTTTTATTTCCTGTTCACCTGTCTTAACGTGATTCAGTAAGAAAAGCATGAGAGTAAATTATTCGTTTTTCTTTTTACCATCATGTCTGTAGCTCCTGGTGAACCAGTGGTCCCTGCTCCAGCATCTGGCCCTCTCCCAGCTGATGTCAGTCCTCTGATTCAAATCTAAACACACATATTGCAGATGTGATATTGCAAGTTGTAATCTTTTTGCCGACGGTTCTTTCTATAATTGTCTGTGTGTTACAGGTTCCTCTCCCAGAGAGCTGGAGGAGCACGCTGCCCAGGGTGCAGCATGGGTGGGTGAGCCGGGCTCTGTTCACCAGGGACCAGAGTGGGAAGCTCACCCTAAACCCAGAACTGCAGTGCTGGAACTATCCTCCTGGACCCGACCGGCTGTACTTCCAGCCACCGGCCTCCTTCGATGCCTTCTTCCAGCGGCCGTTCTTCCTCTGGGTGCCCCAAAGGATGTGGCAGTGCGCTATCAGCTGCCCTGTCTGTGCCCACAGCATGACTGGATGTGGCCTGTACAAGACCGTTCGCAAGGTCTTGTACAGCGACGGTTGGTATTTTATGGGCACGGAGTACCTCGAGGGTCGCCGCTGTGGGAAGAAGTTGGCTAACTAACTTTGAAGGAGAACTCTGGGGTGAGGAGGGAGGAGCCTGAGAGTTGAACTGACCAGTTCTTTGTCATTATCTTTCTGTCCACTATCTGATTGTATCTGCTCTGCAGGCTGTCGTGTGATAAGAGGGTCCTGGTGCAGATGAGGGGCCGGTCGCTCGGCAGCAGTGCCGTCCGTCTGCGCTCCTGCCTGGTGGAGAAGCACACGGCGGCCTGGATGAACAGTTGCATCCGCTTCATGTCAACTTACAAGAAGTCCATGATACCGGGTGTGACTGTTCCTCCTCCTCCAGACCTGCCAGAGATGGACCTGGTCCCCACCAGGCAGTGGATCCTCTCCGCCTTCGCCACCGACAGCTTCGCCCGTCTGGAGGAGATGAGAGCCAAGGTGACCTCCGTCTTTGGCTCCGTCCTAAAAATGGACTCCACCAAGAAGGTAGAATGTTTAGACATTTTTACATTGTATTTAGCTTTCACATGGTCTTGTGGTCTTATGTTTCTATTTTAGAATAGATTCCCGGTTTCCCCACAGGGATCAATACAGTAACTGTGATTGTGATCGTGTAGATCACCAGGAAGCTGTCCGGTCACGCTGCGGGGACGATCCAGTGGGTGACCAACGTGGGCAACGAGCACGGGCAGGTGCTCATGTCGGTCCTCACTGCGGCCGAGGGCTGCGGCCTGCAGCAGATGACCTCCGGGCTGGTCAGGCGGTACCAGCAGGCTAAGGAGGAGCCACCTCTGGTCCTCTACGTGGACAGGGAGTGCTGCTCAATCACTGGGGGTTCAGCAGCTGCCGCTCTGTTCCCAGAGTGGACCCAGCTAGTGGTCAGGCTGGACATTGGGCATTTTATGAGGAGATTGGCGGCGATGGTCACCACCGAAAGCCACCCCCTCTATGCCCAGTTTATGCAACGCCTCTCCGCCTCCATCTTTACCTGGGACCAGGAGGACATCTCCCTGCTGAAGAGAGTCAAGGAGGCAGAGGGGCCCGGGGCTTGGAGCAGGGTCTCCCCCAAGGAGATGGCTCGGCACTGTCGCCGCCACATACGTGGGGCACAGGAGACCGAGCATCTCATTGGGGAGACCCTGGACCACTTCAAGTCGGCCAGAGACGGCATGGCTATCCTGCTGGACCAGGAGAGGGTGGAGGGCATCTGGAGCACCCAGCACTGCCACCTCCAGTGCATCCAGGATCCACCGGGGCTGCAGCTGTATACCAGGACGGGCCAGCTCACCAGGGGAGGGGTCACCCTGCCGGTGTTCCCGCGGCTCCACCTCCTTGGAGTCATTCCATCTCCACCTTAACAGGTTAATTTCTGGTAAGTGTCTGAAGCCTGAACACACAAGTTAATCTTCACTGCGAGTCCGTTGCTTCTTGCCTCACCCCTCTCTGTGTAATGTTCCAGGCACCAGTGCCAGTGCCATGAACATCCAGCTCTACCTGCTGGAGGGCCTGACGAGGTGGAACGAGGACCACAGGCGTGCCTCGGTGGAGAGGGGGGACAGCCAGGACCTGGACACTATCAACCAGCTGGCCCAAAGCCTGTACGGGAGGAGGCTGGTTGACAGTTGCACCCGGATACGGGAGTACACAGGTAACTGCTGAGGGAGGGAGAGAAACCCAGAAAGGTGCCCATATGTTTGACTGTGTTCATAATTTGGTTTTATGTTCTGTTCACCCAGACCGGCCGGGTGCTGCAGGAGCTGCCAGACGACCCCGATGCCTGAGTCCATCTTTTCTAACTTTTTTGGTTGTTGCGGGCTGATGCAGCCCTCATCTTTTAAATGTGAACAATGGACAGTGGCTCAAAAGGTTTAAAACACTGCACTAGAGGACCATGTACTCACTGCTGCTAGTTCACACCTGCCAACTCGTGTAAACACACGCTGGCTGCAGGAGCGACCTCTGCTGCCCAAAAATGCATCCCCCAAACACACACAACCATTATTACTCGGTACCAGATAACACCCTCAAGCAAATCCAATTTGGATGGACGAGTCCCTGCTTGTCACAAACGGGGCTACACAGCCATGACAAGAGTGAGATGCACACAACCAAGCAAATAAGAGAGGAGCGTAAACTAGCAGTGGCATATGGAGTCAGTAGGGCAGAAAGGGTCGTCACAGCTGTCCCGTGCTCTTCTGACTTAGGAGGCCCCTGGTCGGACCAGACTTTAAAATTATGTCTCATACGATTACACTGTGTTTATTGTTGTGCACCTACAGTCAAATTCCTTGTAATGTATAACATACTTGGTATTAAACAGTTCTGATTCTGAGAGGACCAGTCCTCTGGGTCAGGCTCGCACATGGCCAGAGGGTCTTCTTTATGCCTTTCCACCATTTCCTCTGATCTTACCAATGCTTCTCAGAGTGCTTCAACAGTGCCACAGACTTCTGCTAGTGGCCCTCTTATGGTCAGCCAGGACTTGGTTCTCCCTGTTGCACAGACTCTGCTGCAGGACGCCCTGCAGGGGTCGGATTAGGCCGCTGGAGGGCCCGACCCGCTGCTGATTGGCTGCATAGAACCAGTCAGAATGACTATTCTGCATGCCAGAGCACCATCTACCCGTCTGCAGTACAAGAACAGGTGGAGGCTGTTTTCTGACTGGTGTGTGGCTCAGAACAAAGACCCAGTAAAGTGCCCCGTGCCTGCTGTACTTGAGTTTCTGCAGTCCTTCCTCGATAACCTGACGGTGTACGTGGCTGCTATGTCATGGCAGCATGCTATTGTCGACAATGACAGTGCGGAGCCACAGGCTGGTGTCCCTCTTCCAAAAAGGGGCTCTTCGGTCCCTTTGAACCCTTGGCACGGGCAGAGCTGAGGTGGCTGTCGGCCAAAGGACATGCGTGTGCCGACTAAAACCTTCTGCACATTCAACAACAATAAACCTGGTTTACTGAAAAACTCAGGCAGCTTCATCGGGCCAAGGAAGAGGCCTACAGAAGTGGGGACCGGATCCTGTACAACCAGACCAGGAACACACCGACACAAAGAGAAGCTACACTGAAAAGTTGGAGAAAAGGTGTTCAGCCAACGACCCCTCGTCAGTGTGGAGAGGCCTGCAAGTACTCACCAACTACAGGAGACCATCACCATCATCTTATGTCTGCCACGAGGAAAATAACAAATCACCTCCTCAGACAAAAGACACAAATCTGAAGAACTAGAAAAACGTTCGATAATAAATCCTATTTAAAAATATATATAATTATAGAGCAGCTAAATAAAGATGAGTCTGGATTAACCTCTGTCCACAGCAGCCTTCTCCATGTCTGCTATCAAGTATATGAACTGGCTACTCAAGCTGGTGCGCACACCGAACAAGATAACGCAGTTATATTGTTGGTACAAGGTCTGAGGTTTAACACAAAATGTGAGGCCTTTGCTTCATTCCAGGGTTCAGGTCAGAAACGTCCCAGTTTATCTCGATTCACATGGACAAAGAACCCACTCCGATCAACAAAGCAGAACAACTTCTAGAACTTATAGCATGTGAATGTGTGAATGTATTCATTTAGTTAAAACATGTAATACACACATACACTTTAAATTTACAATGCATTTTATTCTTATTATCTTTTCTTTTACATCTGCTGCATCAAGCTGGATTCACCCAAAATCACAATCACAAACGGTTTATTAAGTACGTGACACATACAAGGAACTTGGCTCGATGACTTGGTGCATAGCAGCAAAACACATGCAATAGTATGATAGTATAATGAGACGTAATGTAAAAATAGAAGAAATGTGGTAAACAAACAAGAGTAAAAACAAGTATATTATAAAAAGTCACTGTGTATGTATATATATATATATCTCCAGAGACTCTTCTCAACAGCACATGAACTACACTGTGAAGACAAATACATTTGTCAGAGCTTGCGATTGGGAACGAGGTTTAGCTTCTACCACTCGGCAGCAGATCGAACCTCTGCTTCAGTCGACGATGCTCAATGAGTGTGTTCTGATGGAGGTATATGAACATGCACAGAGAGCAGGGAGAAGCGATGCACGGGTTCTCTGGTTCCCTCAACAGGTCACTGTGACCATGACTGCATGTTTTACAGATCCATCCCTTCATGACTTTCTATTGAACAAGTATGCCGCTGTTAAGTCTGATCGCTCTTCCTTTGGTTCTTAGAAATGTCTATTCACATGATTGTGTGTGTGTGTGTGTGTGTGTGTGCGTGTGTGTCATTTGGACATAAAATGCCACTTTCAGAAGAAACAACATTGTTTTGAATGCAAAGTGTTGTTTTGCGGGAGATGTGTGGACTTCAGCGTTGTGTGTGCGTCTGATCTGAGATGAGCAGGTCTGCTTTCATGGACTGACTGTAAACAAGTGAAAGAAACTGTAGTGAGACGTCAGCAGTGGAAACCATCTCCAGTTACAGTCGATCACACACCGCGCTCCTCCCGCCGGGACTGCTGCGTCACCGGCACTCCAAACTCACTTTCACTTTTGATTCGAGTCCTTCGGAAGCTCTGTGCTCGGTGTGTTCTCACTTTACGGCACTTCGACAGGAAAATCAAGCAGCAAAGAAGTACAGAGCAGGTAGTACTCGACGTGCCGTTCATATTGGCGCATTTAGCTGGCTGTGTTTAGTCGCAGACGACGTTGTTTACCGAGTTTCCCTTTCGAACCCGTCAGGTCATGGCTGACATCTGCAGTAACCGCCCGGTTAATGGCAAGGTAAGGCTCGTGGGCTCGTGACTTCTCGGTGGAGAAGTGAGTGAAGCAGCCACATCATTACCGGAGTTTAACGGAGCGAATGTTTTCATGGGCAGGAGGAGGACGGGCGTCTGGAAGAGGAGGCCAGAGAAACCGAGGAGGCCAAGAAGGAGCTGGAGGCATGGAAGGTAAGACTGTGTGATGCAGCCTGACACGTTCCAGAGGGCCAAGCACAGAGAACTGTTTCATTACAGCAGCGCTCAAAACAACACCATTATATTCTGTTCTGACTCTGCACAGCGAGATTACATGTCTCTAACGTTACTTATTCATTTAGCCTGGTGTAGGCCTAACATTACTTATTAATTTAGCCTGGTGTAGGCCTAACGTTACTTATTAATTTAGCCTGGTGTAGGCCTAATGTTACTTATTCATTTAGCCTGGTGTAGACCCAATGTTACTTATTCATTTAGCCTGGTGTAGGCCTAATGTTACTTATTCATTTAGCCTGGTGTAGACCCAATGTTACTTATTCATTTAGCCTGGTGTAGGCCTAACGCTACTTATTCATTTAGCCTGGTGTAGGCCTAATGTTACTTATTCATTTAGCCTGGTGTAGGCCTAACGTTACTTATTCATTTAGCCTGGTGTAGGCCTAACGTTACTTATTAATTTAGCCTGGTGTAGACCCAATGTTACTTATTCATTTAGCCTGGTGTAGGCCTAATGTTACTTATTCATTTAGCCTGGTGTAGACCCAATGTTACTTATTCATTTAGCCTGGTGTAGGCCTAACGTTACTTATTCATTTAGCCTGGTGTAGGCCTAATGTTACTTATTCATTTAGCCTGGTGTAGGCCTAACGTTACTTATTCATTTAGCCTGGTGTAGGCCTAATGTTACTTATTCATTTAGCCTGGTGTAGGCCTAATGTTACTTATTCATTTAGCCTGGTGTAGGCCTAATGTTACTTATTCATTTAGCCTGGTGTAGGCCTAACGTTACTTATTCATTTAGCCTGGTGTAGACCCAATGTTACTTATTCATTTAGCCTGGTGTAGGAATAACGTTACTTATTCATTTAGCCTGGTGTAGGCCTAACGTTACTTATTCATTTAGCCTGGTGTAGGCCTAATGTTACTTATTCATTTAGCCTGGTGTAGGCCTAATGTTACTTATTCATTTAGCCTGGTGTAGACCTAATGTTACTTATTCATTTAGCCTGGTGTAGACCCAATGTTACTTATTCATTTAGCCTGGTGTAGGCCTAATGTTACTTATTCATTTAGCCTGGTGTAGGCCTAATGTTACTTATTCATTTAGCCTGGTGTAGACCTAATGTTACTTATTCATTTAGCCTGGTGTAGACCTAATGTTACTTATTCATTTAGCCTGGTGTAGGCCTAACGTTACTTATTCATTTAGCCTGGTGTAGACCTAATGTTACTTATTCATTTAGCCTGGTGTAGACCTAATGTTACTTATTAATTTAGCCTGGTGTAGGCCTAATGTTACTTATTCATTTAGCCTGGTGTAGGCCTAACGTTACTTATTCATTTAGCCTGGTGTAGGCCTAATGTTACTTATTCATTTAGCCTGGTGTAGGCCTAATGTTACTTATTCATTTAGCCTGGTGTAGGCCTAACGTTACTTATTCATTTAGCCTGGTGTAGGCCTAATGTTACTTATTCATTTAGCCTGGTGTAGGCCTAATGTTACTTATTCATTTAGCCTGGTGTAGACCTAATGTTACTTATTCATTTAGCCTGGTGTAGGCCTAATGTTACTTATTCATTTAGCCTGGTGTAGGCCTAATGTTACTTATTCATTTAGCCTGGTGTAGGCCTAATGTTACTTATTCATTTAGCCTGGTGTAGACCTAATGTTACTTATTCATTTAGCCTGGTGTAGGAATAACGTTACTTATTCATTTAGCCTGGTGTAGGCCTAACGTTACTTATTCATTTAGCCTGGTGTAGGCCTAACGTTACTTATTCATTTAGCCTGGTGTAGGCCTAATGTTACTTATTCATTTAGCCTGGTGTAGGCCTAATGTTACTTATTCATTTAGCCTGGTGTAGGCCTAATGTTACTTATTCATTTAGCCTGGTGTAGACCTAATGTTACTTATTCATTTAGCCTGGTGTAGGAATAACGTTACTTATTCATTTAGCCTGGTGTAGGCCTAATGTTACTTATTCATTTAGCCTGGTGTAGGCCTAACATTACTTATTCATTTAGCCTGGTGTAGGCCTAACGTTACTTATTCATTCAGCCTGGTGTAGGCCTAATGTTACTTATTCATTTAGCCTGGTGTAGGCCTAATGTTACTTATTCATTTAGCCTGGTGTAGGCCTAATGTTACTTATTCATTTAGCCTGGTGTAGGCCTAATGTTACTTATTCATTTAGCCTGGTGTAGGCCTAACGTTACTTATTCATTTAGCCTGGTGTAGGCCTAATGTTACTTATTCATTTAGCCTGGTGTAGGCCTAACGCTACTTATTCATTTAGCCTGGTGTAGACCTAATGTTACTTATTCATTTAGCCTGGTGTAGGCCTAACGTTACTTATTCATTTAGCCTGGTGTAGACCTAATGTTACTTATTCATTTAGCCTGGTGTAGGCCTAACGTTACTTATTCATTTAGCCTGGTGTAGGCCTAACGTTACTTATTCATTTAGCCTGGTGTAGGCCTAATGTTACTTATTCATTTAGCCTGGTGTAGACCTAACGTTACTTATTCATTTAGCCTGGTGTAGGCCTAACGTTACTTATTCATTTAGCCTGGTGTAGGCCTAACGTTACTTATTCATTTAGCCTGGTGTAGGCCTAACGTTACTTATTCATTTAGCCTGGTGTAGGCCTAACGTTACTTATTCATTTAGCCTGGTGTAGACCTAACGTTACTTATTCATTTAGCCTGGTGCAGGCCTAATGTTACTTATTCATTTAGCCTGGTGTAGACCTAATGTTACTTATTCATTTAGCCTGGTGTAGGCCTAATGTTACTTATTCATTTAGCCTGGTGTAGGCCTAATGTTACTTATTCATTTAGCCTGGTGTAGGCCTAACGTTACTTATTCATTTAGCCTGGTGTAGGCCTAACGTTACTTATTCATTTAGCCTGGTGTAGGCCTAATGTTACTTATTCATTTAGCCTGGTGTAGGCCTAACGTTACTTATTCATTTAGCCTGGTGTAGGCCTAATGTTACTTATTCATTTAGCCTGGTGTAGGCCTAATGTTACTTATTCATTTAGCCTGGTGTAGGCCTAATGTTACTTATTCATTTAGCCTGGTGTAGGCCTAACGTTACTTATTCATTTAGCCTGGTGTACGCCTAACGTTACTTATTCATTTAGCCTGGTGTAGGCCTAATGTTACTTATTCATTTAGCCTGGTGTAGACCTAACGTTACTTATTCATTTAGCCTGGTGTAGGCCTAACGTTACTTATTCATTTAGCCTGGTGTAGGCCTAATGTTACTTATTCATTTAGCCCGGTGTAGGCCTAATGTTACTTATTCATTTAGCCTGGTGTAGGCCTAATGTTACTTATTCATTTAGCCTGGTGTAGGCCTAACGTTACTTATTAATTTAGCCTGGTGTAGGCCTAATGTTACTTATTCATTTAGCCTGGTGTAGGCCTAACGTTACTTATTCATTTAGCCTGGTGTAGGCCTAACGTTACTTATTCATTTAGCCTGGTGTAGGCCTAACGTTACTTATTCATTTAGCCTGGTGTAGACCTAACGTTACTTATTCATTTAGCCTGGTGTAGGCCTAACGTTACTTATTCATTTAGCCTGGTGTAGGCCTAACGTTACTTATTCATTTAGCCTGGTGTAGGCCTAACGTTACTTATTCATTTAGCCTGGTGTAGGCCTAATGTTACTTATTCATTTAGCCTGGTGTAGGCCTAACGTTACTTATTCATTTAGCCTGGTGTAGGCCTAACGTTACTTATTCATTTAGCCTGGTGTAGGCCTAACGTTACTTATTCATTTAGCCTGGTGTAGGCCTAACGTTACTTATTCATTTAGCCTGGTGTAGGCCTAACGTTAATTGGGGGTGCGCAAGCTGCCTCTAGGGGGTGCGCGAGAGGAAAAGTGTAATGGCGGTCTGATGGTGTAATAATATTAAATATTAAAAAAAAATGTAATTTTAATTTAAAAACTGTCAGGTGGGACATCTGAAGCTATCAGTCGTAAAAGAGGAGAGGGACAGAGAGAGAGAGAGAGAGAGGAATCGGAGGCGAGGGGAACGGAGAGGTGCGTTGGGAGAGACCGGGAGAAGAAATCGAGCCAGAGTCAGAGGAAGATGAGACGGAGGAGACCGAAAAGGAGGAAGGGATAGCACAGACAAATTGGGAGCACATCGGCCCATCGCGGAGTCAAGGTGAAAAAAGAGGAAACGAGAGTGAGCATCAGACTGGGAAAAAAAGAGGAAATATGATGAAAAGTATCTGTGTCTGGGCTTCACTTGGATTGGCAATGCAGATTCCCCAAAGCCACAGTGCGTGGTGTGCAGTGAGGTTCAAAAAAGGGCAAAAAAGTTGGACATGATCCCGGTGTCCAACAACACTGTGTCGCCGCATCGATGCTTTGTCCGAAGACATCCTGGCTACATTAGTCGGTCATTAATTGTAAATTAAATGTGATAATCTGCCTCTGAGCCTGTGCGTGTGTGCTCGCATCCGTATTGCTCTTTAAAAGTGACGCCTTGTGTCACTGAAAGTTATTGAAACTTTGTTGCAGTGTTTCAGGGCGTTTTCACACCTTCAGTTCGTTTGCTTTGTTGCAGTTGCTCCTTTGTTCGGTTTGTGTTCACACTGCAACATTTAACAGCGGACTAAATCTTGTAAACAAATGCCACGCGCGAGCAAACTGTTCTCTCATTGGTCCGATTCTTATGCGGCTTAAAAGGCTCTGTTGCTTCTTTTTTTTAAATTATTATTAAGGGGGGGGGGGGTGCGAACCCGGTCGGGATGTAGAAGGGGGTGCGCAGCCTAAAAAGTTTGGTAACCGCTGATCTAGCCTAAAGTAGGCCTCACGTCACTTAGTACCTTAACAACACTAAGATTCAGCAGCAACATGTATTTGTAGAAATGTGCTCGTCATTATGTGGAACTACTTCTCCTGGTAGAAACAGCCTTAATGCAAACTGTCCACAGGTCTCTCACAGTCTCTCTGGACTTCTCCGTCCGTGTCTTTCAGACTAAAGCAGAGAAAGCCGATGATGTGAAAGCCAGGCTGATCCTGGAAAAACTGGAAGAAGATGAGGCCAAGGAGAAGGCCAAGCAGGAGATGATAGCTCACGTTAAAAAGCAGGAGGAGTGTCAGAAGGAGTTCAAGCTCAACATGAGCACAGTGCAGGTACAGTTACGTCATCTCTGTAAAGCCACAGGGAGAACTACAGAGGACCCACTGCATGTTCTCACTTGATCCTCATAGGAGGACATCCTGCTGCACAGTGGATGCAGACAGGATCTGCTGGACAGACTGAAGAGATGTCAAGCTGCGCTTGAGGCCAAGAGGGCCGAGTCCACAAAACTCAAGCAGAAATTCAAGGTGGGAATGAAGTCGGTCCATCCAAGTACACCAACCTGCCGCTGCATGGCAGCAACAGAATACAACATCTTAACAATATAGCAAGTCATTGGCATGTCCAACAATAACAACTTCATGTCATTGTTGTTGTCTGTTGTATTGCAGATCTACGCCCAGATCCCAGACACAGAGGTGGAGTTCAGGGCTCAGAGTAA
The DNA here is from genome assembly GCF_949748355.1 of Melanostigma gelatinosum. Classification (NCBI taxonomy): domain Eukaryota; kingdom Metazoa; phylum Chordata; class Actinopteri; order Perciformes; family Zoarcidae; genus Melanostigma; species Melanostigma gelatinosum. The sequence continues at coordinate 1,394,618 of NC_136643.1, read as the reverse complement.
AGAGGAGGGGGACGACGACAACAGTCAGCCAATCAGAGGAGTGTTTGCCATCAGCCAGAGACCCACTGTGCTCCTGCAGGGAGGACAGGCACTCATCACCTTTGAAGAAGAGAAGGGTACGCTGCAGTCATAGGCTGGCATCTGACAAGTAGCTGCTTCTTCATCTGTCTTTTCTGTTTTTCTTTAGATTTAGATGAACAAAGTCTCAATAATCTGTGCTGAGGCTGACTGTCTGTGTCACATACGCTCACTTGGTAGACACGCTAATAGCAAACGTTGAACATTACCTCAAGTCAATGTAGCTGAGCAGCCAGCAGGGGGCGCTGCTGTTTTGGCCACGTACTAAACGGTAGAAGGGAGTGGAACAATAAGAGTGTTCTGTGGTCCAGTAAGACAGTATTATCCTCATGCTACCGCCACACGGACGGGTTTCCCTCTGAGAAAGAATATCTTTTGCTACTTTAACACCTAAACGGTTTTAGTTTGAGAACTCCCGGCTTGTGTTTTAGTCTGGAGAGGCAGAAACAGAGACGCAGACACCAACGTTCAGTCTTGATTCAGGCGCCTATCAGTCCCGGTTTGTGGCTTTAGGGAGGGCGATGGATACACAACAGAGGACTTTTCTTATCAATGCGTATTTTGTTCTGCACAACTATTGTAAAGGTCAGAGAAAGTGTAAAGGAACAAGAGTGTAAATGCTCTCCAGTAAGACGGCGATGATGAGAGGCTGTGTATAGAGAAGGTTCTGGTTTGAAGAGAGAAACCCATGTAGCCTCACTGTGACGACTCTACTCTGTCCTCCAGTGGCCTCGCAGGTCCTGAAGATTGCCAAGTGCTCTGTGTCCTGTGACAACATCAGTCTGGATGTGAAACCAAGAAGAATCACCATGGAGCCTGCTGTTAAGTTTGAGGTGAGAGAGAGTGAGAGTGAGAGAGATCTTTCACTGATAAACATCAGACTGACTCACAGAACAATGGTGCTCAGTGTGTGACATGCTGTGCACGGGTCTGTATTCTTTGCACTGAGCATTACTGTCACCAATGTAGGTCCACCTCGATGTGTCCAGAAAGCAGCTCAAGGTTTCCAACGTCCCCCCTTCCATACCGGAGGAGAGGACAAAGCAGCAGCTGGAGATGAGTTTCTCCCGGCCCAGCAGAGGAGGAGGAGAGGTGGACGGCGTGGAGTACGACAGGAACACTGGGACAGGACAGATCAGCTTCCTCCATCCTGGAGGTAAGACTCTCTGAGCCAGAGCTGCAGTCTCAGTGCATTTGTGTTGCCAGCACCTGATTTACTGAGAGAAGCTCATTAGACAGTCTGCAGTCGGCAAGGGAGGGAGAGCTCATAGGACACCAGCTTTCATTCAGAGCAATGACACCATTCAAACGTTCAGCACTAATGATGTCATGAATGCAACAGCATGACCACTGAGGGCACATGTCTCTAACCACAGCAGCCAGCCTACTGTGTTCAGTGATGCATCATGATTCAGCACTATGGGGACGCCTGCTAGTCATCCTCCTCAGATGCACAGCGACAGCCCAACCTGTCAGCTGCTGCAGCCAAAAGAGGCCGAGGAGGAGAAGGTGAAACAGCTGGTGTCATCCTACTTTGTTCATGTGCACCTTATTCATTGAAGAGCAGTCGGGAGTGGATCAGTGTGGGTTTGTTGGGATTCAGGGATCGATTGTTCAACACAGGCTGGAACTGCTCTCCTCTGTTTGCTGCTGAACACAGCTTACAATGACAACATGCTGCACTCAACCCTGGATGAACTGTGTGTGTGCGTGTGCGTGTGCGTGTGTGTGTGTGTGTGTAGTTGCTGAGGGCCTGGCCCTGAGTGGGAGGTACCGTGTGGATCTGGACTCTGAAGTGAACGTGCAGGTTGGACCCGTTTACAAATACCAGCTGTGCAAGTTCCAGGTGAGATGTTGGAGTCGTGCTTTACAGCACAGCTGGAGTTTCGATGTTTACATCATGTGTTTAATGTTAACTTGTTCTACATTAATGTGATGAAATACACAAGTGATAACTGCAGTTCACCTTCGAGCCATGTGGTTCTGATAGCTGTAGTCTTCTTATAACAGTGAGTCCATTATGACAGGAGAGCGTACCTTCAACTGATGAGAGCCATGAAGAGAACGAGATGTCTGTTAACTCCTGCTCAATGTAACAACAAAAAGTATTTAACATAACCCCACACACATGCACAGGCTTGAGCCCTCCACAGCCCTCCACAGCCCTCCACAGCCCTCCACAGCCCTCCACAGCCCTCCACAGACCTCCACAGACCTCCACAGACCTCCACAGACCTCCACAGACCTCCACAGCCCTCCACAGCCCTCCACAGCCCTCCACAGCCCTCCACAGACCTACACAGCCCTCCACAGACCTCCACAGACCTCCACAGCCCTCCACAGCCCTCCACAGCCCTCCACAGACCTCCACAGACCTCCACAGCCCTCCACAGACCTACACAGACCTACACAGATAGAGAGCATGTTCACAAAACAACTCCAAGAAGAGCAGAGACGATGTCTTGTTTTAATCCAGGTTCTTAGTAAGATTATAAGACATTTTATTTTGCTGTTGAGGCATTCAGGGGGTCTGAAGGGTCAATCAAGGGGTCTTAGACCCCCGAGACCGCCATATTTCGCACACTGGGTTTACCGATTCAAAGTGACATACGGTCATGTGCAGATGGCAGTAAAAGTGGTGAGGAACGCTCATTTCTGCACAAAGGCTCCTCATGAGTCAGAGATGAGGCCTGTTGGGGGGTCGCTGCGGTTTGGTTCCCCATAAGAACAGTTTGTGACCCAGTGACAGACACGGAGGTCTTCTGAACCACCTGTTATCAGAGGTTGGCATCAAGAACTGGATCCTTTTAGTATCGATCAACAGCTCAAGTTCATACCAGTGGTGGCATCAATAACCGTCTGCTGGCGATTCATTTCAGACCTTCTGCGGCGCTCCAAAGCGTACCATCCTCCTGAATGACATCGAGGACAAGGGGGACGAGGAGGACCTGCAGGACCACCTGGAGATCCACTTCCAGAAGCCCAGCAACTTCGGCGGTGAGATAGAGAGCATCCAGTACGCCTCCAGGGGGAAGGCTCTGCAGGCCTTCTTCTGTGAGGACTCGCCTCCGACAGCTGCAACATGAGCGGCTCCTCAGCCGTCTCCTGTGATCCATTGACTTAGAAAAGCTTATCTGTAATATATCAATATGATATGAAAATTTCATTTATTTGCTGTCCTGCTGAGAATTAGACGGGAATATTGAGTGATTTCTTGGGCGAGGCACTGCTTTCTAACACGTATATGTGGAGGACAGTCACCGGATCACTCGTCGCTCCCTTCAGTGGTCACAGCTGCACAAGCTGAAGTTAAAGCGGTTGCCTCGGTGATAGTCTGGGTATTATTAGTGACACTGGCACACTTCCTGTCCTCCTGTTTTACTGGACATGTTTTAAACGTGTCATACTTTCTCTTCTGTGCTCATTAAAAGATCTTTATGCTGACTCAACCACAGGAGGAGTGTTTTCTTCATCCATCCAAACATGACTCCATATACGGTTGGAGGGCTGCTTTACAGCGTCACAGAACTCCCTCAGGACTTTCACATAAACTCCCGGTCGGCCCTTTTGAATTTAGTCCACAGCTGGTCGGATATCGGAGGGAAACTCAAACTGAACACAACATCACTTGATGCAGCTAATGGGCTCAGCTGCTCACTTCATTCATTTGAATTCTCTGACTTTGCTTCATACGGAGCCATTAGTTTGACTCAAAAGGGAAAACATTTGACATGTTCTCTCATTGTGATTTAGTTTCATATTGTTAACCCAGTATAGCCTCTTCTAGTTCTCATCCTTCACTCTTCATCAGTCTTCTTTCTCTTGCTGGTAGGAATGGGTTCCATAGTCTGTCCTTCAAAACGAACCTCCTTTACACTAAAGCGTACTGATCTCCGCTCCACCTCCACAAGTCTAAATGTGACACAGAGGAAAAACAAAAGGTGAAGTCTGAGCACAGTGTCATCCAGATCCAAGAGGTTCATCTGTCCACAGTGTGTGATGAGTTACCAGAGCACCATCAGTACGTCATGAGACTTACACCCGGTTACCGGTACCGGTGGTTGGCCGACTCACACGCTGTCAATGGAGGAGCAACTCTTCTTTTACTGCTCGTCGTCTTCCAGGAAGTCGTCAACACATCCTCTGCTGGAGTTGATGATGAAGCACTCATATTTCCATAAACTTCATCTCAACATAAGAAAATATGTTTCGAACAAAGCTTTGGTGGTCGACAGAATTTCAACAAATATCTCCAGTAAGTCGTGAAACTACTCCGATACAACCACACGTGATGCCACTTTGTGGCGCCGTGGCAAGCTTCGGGTGAGCCGAACAAACTGCAACGACGATCCAATCTCTCAACACTCACGGACTTTCAGGGCTGTCCCGCTGTTAAATCAGAGTGTTTGAGGGCTCTCTTGCAGATTTCGGCGCAGTCCCAACGTCCCCCCAACGTCCCCCCTAAAGCCTCAGACCTGAGCCCTCAGGGACCTACTGACGACTACTGGTAGATGGGTGAGTGTGAGAGACCGTGAGGGCTTGAAATGGTGTAAATAGGAATGGGACAGCACTTTGCTGCAATATATCACGTTACCATGACGTCAACAAATATAACGTACAATTGTGTGTATTTATGTTGTACTTTGTACTCCCTGATTTAAACGTATTCAAGACTTTCCTCACAAGATTAGTGCGGCAGATTAAGTCAATATTCCATAAAAATCTTTCACTTGGTGATACAAGCACCACATTTGGCTGAATAATGCCTTTGATCTACTCCTTCAGAAAAGCCCGGTATCCACCTGAAAATCCAAGATGGCGGACATTTTTCAAGATGGCCATCACCGGCAATGTGAATAAAGGTTTTTCAGTGTAGAACTTGAATGGCTGGACATATTTGAATAATCTAGACATCAAAATGTATGTATTTTGACACGAGAAATTCAATGGTGCCAATAAAAATTCGATATGGCTGCTATTTTTCAAGATGGCAGCCATTTGTTACTCAATTCACACTTTTTGTTGTTCTGTGATCAGAGATTAGGTTTCAGCTGGATGAGGCAGTAGTCCAAGTTCCAAGTTATCTTTGTGATCCAAATTAAAATGTTTTGATTGATCTATATGAGGTGACATTCTGTTTATAAAAGAGTGATGTCAAAGCACAACCAGGGCACACTGGTGACATCATTGCTGTGAGACTCAGCATGGGGTTCAGTATCAGCTAAGTAGTGTACTTGCTGTAGTTGTAGTCTACTAACTGTAGTGCTAACTGTAATTCTGGTATAGTTTAGTGTCCCAAATGCTATCTAATTAGCCCTGTATATGCACCAGCTAGCAGTGTAGTTAGTTGTAGTGTAGTAGTTCGATAGCCGTACCTGAATTGACAGGATGTGCCAGCGCGGGATAGCCGAGCCCAGGGTAATAGGGCTTTAGTTACCCGGATGTTGTACAGATCGCACGGGACTTAAATGGCACTGGGTGAACGATCGGGCTAGGTGTAGAGCATCTCGATGTTTGAATCTGGTTGTATACCTGAAGGTGCTTAGGTATTTTATACAGTTGGGTGGTAAAAGGATAGCCCCTCGGCCCGAACCGTCACACACAAATGTCCACTTCTAATCCACTGAGTTGTGCGCCAAAACTGACTGGACAAAATGTTGTCTGTGTCAGACAGTTAAAAAGGAAGAGTTGAAATCTCCTCCAACTCATTATGCATGTAGTCCTGAAAACGATGGTTATTCTATGATTGCCACAAATGTACCACTCTTTCAAGCAATTAATCAACTGCCAATCAGGTTGGACATGTCTCGATTGGACGACGGAAGTGGTGTTGAAGAAACGCTGAGAAAGAACAAAGCCAAATATCACCGAAGCTGTCGTCTGATGTTCAGCAACAACAAGCTTGAGCGTGCAAGAAGAAGGGCAGCTGAAAATCAGAATGACCCGGTGAGGGGCACTCAAAGAGCGACGGACGTCCCTTGAAGTCCAGCAGTGTTTTCTGTGCGAAACGTTGGAGCCTGAGCTAAGACAGGCCATGACAATGCAGCTGAATGACAGACTCAATGAATGTGCTCGGCACCTCATACTGGAACAGTACTCGGGCTGAGACTGATGACGTTTCACAAGTCCACGAGTTCAGAGAAAGGCATATTGAGAAAGGCCCACAAAGTCAGGGGTGTCAAACTCAAGGCCCGCGGGCCAAATCCGGCCCACCACATAATTTTATGTGGCCCGCGAATACGCCAGCAAAACAATTTATAATAATTTAAAGTTAAGACTTGATAATAAAAATATCCCCGTAGTCAAAGTTATGAGATAGAAAGTCATAATGATGAGATACCTCAACACAACAGTCACAGAAGCAGCTGTTTGGCTGGTTACTGTACATTTAACATGGAAATGTATTGTGAGTACATTGAAGACTACTTTAAACGTGTCTTTACAACACATGAAATACTTCATGTGGGATTGTGCATTGAAAGGATTTTAAGCTTTGAACAAAGTTATTGTAATATCTTGTTTGATATTTGTCTTTGATATTTTCTTGAATAGTTTGATCTTTGATAGAGTAATGTGGGTTTATTAACCCTAAATTAAAAGGATTTAAGTTATAATAACAGAAATGTGCTTACATATATGTTTACATTTATATAACTACATGTACAATATTTTAACACTTGAATAAACAATAATCAAATGCAGAGACAGTTATTTACCAATATGTTAGGAGTAGTTACATTTACAACCGGCCCTTTGAGGGACCGTGATGCTGATGTGGCCCGGAGTGAAGAGGCCGCTGCTCTAAGTCATAACAACCACCCCCGGACAAAAATAGAGATTGCTGGTTAACATTAGCCCTCCTGAATATTATGAAATATCATCAACAGTTTGATAGTTGGTTCGTTATTGATAACAAAGATGCTCGATTACAGTCACATTCATTAAGAATACTTAATGTGAGTTCAGTGACGTACTGACCCTTCCTGCTCCAGCCCTGGAAGTTCAACCTGCTGTTGTTTCTCTTTCTGTGTAATTACATTGTGAGGGATGAAAAGAACAGAGTCAAATGACTTGTATGTCATAAAGCAGATTTGGATATCAGAACATGTAACCAGCACAGCCATGCACATCCACACTCCGGTCAGTAGATGGCGGTAATGCGTATGATAGTTGTTTGCCAAGCGCCATTCATCGAATCCACACAAAAAAAGAGACGAGCCTCCATCACAACAGCGCATGCGCGAATTCAAGGTGACGCTAGCATGAACTTAGCTGCTACTGTTATGCTAACTAGCCTTACGTGACTTCGGTCTTTCTAAACATCTGCACGAGTAATAGAAAGTATCACATAGCGCTAGCAGGTACGACTCCAGCGCCGTTGTATTCAGGTGGTCTGTCCTACACCGCCAATGGCCGCTCAGTAAGGCTGGCTTCTACTTTCAACTGTTCGGTAAGTTCGGGTTCTTGCTCTGTTGTTAGCCTGTCGGTGACTTTAACCGCTGGTGTGTTCCGTGACTCATCAGATTCAGTTCCTGTAAGTGGCCCGATCTAAATGACTGCACACGGTTTGCTTACAGCTCTCTGTCTCGTGCAGTATGTGACCGAATGATAGAAGTATGGATCATAGCATACTTGGTTTAGTTCTGTCACATCTTGTGGGATACACGGTTCTCCCTCTGGGTTAGGTTTTCATGTTACTGGTGTGTGCTTGGAGCTAGCTCCTGACTGCTTCTCCTCTCACAGAAACACAAGTGGACACTGCAGGAGAACAGGCCCACCAGGATGACCAGTGTAAGTCCACGTGTGTGTGTGCGTGCGCGCGAGAGAGTTAGCGCAGTAGTCCCTGGGGGACATTCTGTTTGCTATTTAACATGCATGCACGGTGCACACCGTAGATGTGCAGTTGGAGATGTTAGGGAAACAGTGTGTAGGATTTCGGATGATTTATTGGCAGAAGTTTCAGTGGTGTATAAACACCTGCGACTAAGAATCGTTGTGTTAACATTAATTAAGAGTATGTTAAACCAAGTCTGTTACTAAAGTGTCTAGTTTATATCTGAAGAGCTCTTCATGTCTACACAGGGAGAGTCCTCCATGTTGCACCGCCATGTTTCTACAGCAGCCCAGAAGGGACAAACTGAACAGACTAGAGAGAGACCTCCTTGTTTTTACATTGCTTGAAGGCCGCTGTAGTTCTCTGAATACTCGTGGAGAGGACGGCTGTAGCTCAGGGTAGGGCAGCTCCTCCTTTAACCACAATGTTGGACAATATCCTTTAAAATAAATAAATCTGTTAACGTGTAGACAGAGCCTTATTTGAAACGGTTGCATGTGCAGTATGTGTACATACATATGAGTGTAGGCTGAAGAAAAGAAACACCGCTCTTTATGATCTCCATCATTCAAAATGATCATACAGTTGAATCAACAGGTGCTGTGTAGCAGAGCCAGGCTGGTCAGTTACCTCCCAGGGCTGCATGTGTTGGTGCATCGCGTGGCCGGAGCCAGAGCCTCCTCTGCTGCTGGATCATCGGGCTCCGATGAGCCCCGCATAGCCATCACTCCCTCTGACATGGGTAGGGTGTTTGCTTTTCAACATGACGTAGCTGGAGCTGATGATACAATATAAAATGAGAGCCTGCTAAAGATCCTAATGTGTGGCAGTCAACACAAAGCTTTGAAAGGCCATCAAAGGCAGCAAGATGGTTAAATATCTGTGCAGCCTCTTCCTCTGAGCCACTGATGTTGGTGTAGACCAGGGATTCCCAAAGTGGGGTGCGCGCACCCCTGGGGGTGCGCGCACCCCTGGGGGTGCGCGAGAGGAAAAGTGTAATGGCGGTCTGATGGTGTAATAATATTAAATATTAAAAAAAAAATGTAATTTTAATTTTAAAACTGTCAGGTGGGACATCTGAAGCTATCAGTCGTAAAAGAGGAGAGGGACAGAGAGAGAGAGAGGAATCGGAGGCGAGGGGAACGGAGAGGTGCGTTATTGGGGAGAAACCGGGAGAAGAAGTCGAACGGGAGTCAGAGGAAGATGAGACGGAGGAAGGAGGAAGGGATAGCACAGACAAATCGGGAGCACATCGGCCCATCGCGGAGTCAAGGTGAAAAAAGAGGAAACGAGAGTGAGCATCAGACTGGGAAAAAAAGAGGAAATATGATGAAATGTATGTGTGTCTGGGCTTCACTTGGATTGGCAACGCAGATTGCCCAAAGCCACAGTGCGTGGTGTGCAGTGAGGTTCTGGCTAACAGTCTGAAGCTCTTATTTACGTCGCCACCTGAACACCAAGCATGCCAGTGCAAGTCAAAAGCCCCTTACATTCTTTATATCCAAATTGGAGGAGTTACAAAACAGCCAAAAACAACTGGAGTCTCATTCATGTGTTGGGTCTATAAATGACGCACTACGGGCTTCATATCTGGTTACAGAATAGCGAGAAAGGGGCTACCGCACACAATCGCCGAAGACGTGAGCTTGCCAGCTGCCAGAGAGATGGTGGAATGTATGATTGGAGAGAAAGAAGCAAAAAAGTTGTGCATGATCCCGGTGTCCAACAACACTGTGTCTCCGCATCGATGCTTTGTCCGAAGACATCCTGGCTTCATTAGTCGCTCATTAATTGTAAATGAAATGTGATAATCTGCCTCTGAGCCTGTGCGTGTGTCCTCGCATCCTGATTGCTCTTTAAAAGTGACGCCTTGTGTCACTGAAAGTTATTGAAACTTTGTTGCAGTGTTTCAGGGCGTTTTCACACCTTCAGTTCGTTTGCTTTGTTCTGATTCAGGGATTAATATGATACAATGTTGCAGTTGCTCCTTTGTTCGGTTTGTGTTCACACTGCAACATTTAACAGCGGACTAAATCTTGTAAACAAATGCCACGCGCGAGCAAACTGTTCTCTCATTGGTCCGATTATTATGCGGCTATGAAGGCTTAAAAGGCTCTGTTGCTTCTTTTTTTTTTTTTTTTTTTTAAGGGGGGGGGGGGGTGCGCGAACCCGGTCGGGATGTAGAAGGGGGTGCGCGGCCTAAAAAGTTTGGGAACCGCTGCTCTAGGGGGTGCGCGAGAGGAAAAGTGTAATGGCGGTCTGATGGTGTAATAATATTAAATATTTAAAAAAAAATTAATTTAAATTTAAAAACTGTCAGGTGGGACATCTGAAGCTATCAGTCGTAAAAGAGGAGAGGGACAGAGAGAGAGAGAGAGGAATCGGAGGCGAGGGGAACGGAGAGGTGCAGCACAGACAAATCGGGAGCACATCGGCCCATCGCGGAGTCAAGGTGAAAAAGAGGAAACGAGAGTGAGCATCAGACTGGGAAAAAAAGAGGAAATATGATGAAAAGTATCTGTGTCTGGGCTTCACTTGGATTGGCAACGCAGATTCCCCAAAGCCACAGTGCGTGGTGTGCAGTGAGGTTCTGGCTAACAGTCTGAAGCTCTTATTTACGTCGCCACCTGAACACCAAGCATGCCAGTGCAAGTCAAAAGCCCCTTACATTCTTTATATCGAATCATTGGAGGAGTTACAAAACAGCCAAAAACAACTGGAGTCTCATTCATGTGTTGGTCTATAAATGACGCACTACGGGCTTCATATCTGGTTACAGAATAGCGAGAAAGGGGCTACCGCACACAATCACTGAAGACGTGAGCTTGCCAGCTGCCAGAGAGATGGTGGAATGTATGATTGGGGGGAAAGAAGCAAAAAAGTTGGACATGATCCCGGTGTCCAACAACACTGTGTCGCCGCATCGATGCTTTGTCCGAAGACATCCTGGCTACATTAGTCGCTCATTAATTGTAAATTAAATGTGATAATCTGCCTCTGAGCCTGTGCGTGTGTGCTCGCATCCGTATTGCCCTTTAAAAGTGACGCCTTGTGTCACTGAAAGTTATTGAAACTTTGTTGCAGTGTTTCAGGGCGTTTTCACACCTTCAGTTCATTTGCTTTGTTCCGATTCAGGGATTAATATGATACAATGTTGCAGTTTGTGTTCACACTGCAACATTTAACAGCGGACTAAATCTTGTAAACAAATGCCACGCGCGCGCAAACTGTCCTCTCATTTGTCCGATTCTTATGCGTCTATGAAGGCTTAAAAGGCTCTGTTGCTTCTTTTTTTTTTTTCTTTATTAAGGGGGGGGGGGGGGTGCGCGAACCCAGTCGGGATGTAGAAGGGGGTGCGCGGCCTAAAAAGTTTGGGAACCGCTGGTGTAGACCAAGCCTGGAAGAAAATCATTTTAGCTGTTCATTTATCTGACCTGTGAATAACGTTCTTCTTATGGACTCTGGACAGTGTGGCCCGATGAGAGCATGGGCCCTTTTGGACCCCAGGACCAGCGCTTCCAGCTGCCCGGTAACGTGGGATTTGACTGCCACCTGGAGGGATTAGCAGAGCAGAAGAAGAGCCTGCCAGCAAACGCCATCCCTGACGTGCTGTCCTCCCCGTCCAGCAGTGACAGGCATGACTTCATTCTGGCCCAGGTCATCGGAGAGCTCTTTGTAAGTACAGTAATGTTGACACTCGTACTCCGGCTGCTGAGCTCCAGACTCCGACACCGCTGTTCGGAAAACAGTGCGTCACGTTGTTGGGAACGTAAAGGAGCGTGTTTGAGTTATCAGCATATATAAAACTAAATTATTGACATCAATAGAATTATTAATGTCAGTATGATTATTATTAATAACGGGGCTCCACCCTGAGAACAGGGACCAATAACCAAACTATGAACTAAGTCTCATAATTCGTGTTCACTCACAATGTCAGCAGTCTGAGTACTGTTACACATCCAGAGTGAACAGTGAAGGTGTGAGCACAGCACAGACCACATATCAGCTGTTATCACAATACACATGGACCAAGTAATCACAGACAGCTGCTCTTTAGATATAACAGAGTTTATTAAGTTCCAAGAATAACGATCTAGTCAACTAATATCTAAACTAACAACAACTGTACATCCATGAGTGTGTTTGTGTGTTTGTGTCAGGAGGAAGATGAGCCAGCCTCGTCTCACGTCAGTCGAGCTGAGCAGTACTTTGACAGCTCCGGTCTGGAGTGTGCCATACAGTCCTGCCCTGACCTCCTAAAGACAGGTACAGAAGTGAGACCACAGTTATTATCCGTGATGGTGTTCTGAATGTGGAGCAGCAGGCAGTGTGGCCTTCGTTAACAGTGTTGTGAATGTTTGTGAATTGGTCGCGGTCTTCCTCTCCACCTTCAGGAGAAGGTGCTGCTCCTCAGCAGTCAGAGCAGCACCTTCTCCTGAAGGTGCTGCTCTGACTGCTGAGGAGCAGTGCTTCCTGTTTCTTGCTGATGTGTGCGTTTCCTTTTCTGTTCCATCAACAGACTTCCAGTCCATGTTTCCTGAGGCTCCATCCACTGCTATGATGGTGGTCACAGTGACCCAGAAGACCCAGAACGATATGACGTCATGGAGCACTGAGGTGGAACAGGAGAGAGATCAGATGCTGGACAAGGTGAGCTGCTGTGGAGGGGGGTCCAGCCTTTGAGTCCAATAACCGTGGAGTCAGAGTCTGTCCTACAGCTCTTCTCAACTAGAAGGCCATCAGAGAGCCCAGGCCTCCATCAGTCAGACATAAAGCCTGTTCATGGTTTGGATCCACTCCTAAGTACCTGTATGACGGCTCGTTCCTTGGCCCATGCTCCACCTTCCACCAAGTTCCTTAAAAACAGGGCCAGTAGTTCTTCTGTCATCCTGCCGACACACCAACAAACCAACTGAACTGAAAACATAATCAGTTAATGTATGCTTAACACAAACATCAGATATCACCGATATGTTTAGTAGATGTAGTCGTCTGATGAACCCATCTGACTGAGTACAGGAGTCGGTTTAGAGTCAATATCACTATGAAGCCCACGCACCATATAAACAAAAGCAAAGTCGTTTGTGCTGATGAAGCTGCTTGTCTGTGAGCTCTAAACCTGATATGACCTGATATAATGTGATGTGTTGTTTCCCTGATCTCCTCTGTATGACGTCTCATTCTTTGTAATCTAACAGTGACAGTAGTCCTCCTCTGCATGATCAATATATACTGTTCACATTGTGTCAGTGCACATGTATAGATTCACTTCATCTATATATTGTGATATATGTAGAGTCAAATATTCTGTCATTTAACCATGAATTCATTGGGTTTTCCTTTAAGCCCACTTGAATGTGTTTCAATGAGGATCTTTGCACGTTTGACGTTTCCCTCCTTCGCTCTGACCTCACCAGATAATGAATACGCATATTTAACTATCAGTGATGTTGCACGGGTCAGTTCATGCTGGACAGACCAGATGTACTCTGACTCTGAGACGACTAACTGAAGAAGTACAGTTCATCCCCGTAGAGCGCCGTCTGTACGGAGAGGAACCATGTGGGCTCTTATCTCTGGAGGAGACAATTCAATGTATTCACATAGCGTCAAATCCTCCAGAAGTTATCTGGAGACACTTTGATCTGGAGAAGGTCTGGACCGCAGAGCCAACGGTCCATAACCGGCAGAACCGGGCTCAAAGATGTGATTTCAGTAGAACAGTTTGCATTGTTACGTTTTAAACATCATAGAAGTGCATCAAATGAATCCGACAGAACCAGGTGTCTTTGGGTTTTTGGGAGACGATATGAATCATCTGGTCTCTGAAGCTGTTCCTCTGCTTACAGTTTGTTGATGGAGCGAAGGAGATCTGCTGCGCTCTGCAGAGGGAGGGCTTCTGGGCCGACTTCATCGACCCGTCCTCGGGCCTGGCGGTAAGATAGCGCTGTCACTCACTGTAGAGGGAACTCTTCATGAGGGTCAGCACTTCATCAAATCTCAATCCAGTTCAGAATCTGCTCATCTCATCTCTTTGGGTGGCTTGTTTGGTGGAAACATCTTCATGGAAAAGATCTCTCCTGTTTGTAGATGCTATTGCAGCAGCTACGCTAACCTCTTCAGAAGCCGCCATTGTTGTTTAGAACCAACAGTCTCCTCCCTGTGTGGTCACACACACCTAAGCCCCGCCCGAGCTGCCTGTGGCTCCTGATTGGACACACAGTCATTATTTGTAGCCTGAGGATACATTTCGAGTGAAATGTGGTCGTGAGAGTCTCACTCCGGTCTGGAGACGTGCTGAGAATCCAGCCGCAGTGCAAGGTCCAGCACAGATGTGAACAGATGCAGATCTACTCACGGGGCCGGGTTCTAGACACGTCTTCCACTAGTATAGAGTGTTGGCCCAGCTTATGCACGTTAGACTGTTTCACCACAGTAATGAGCTGTAGTGCTATAGTGCTGCACAGCATGTTGTCACCACTAGTTGCTGCATCAAACCAGAGTACTGGATTGAGTGAAGCGTCTCAGGTTCACTCAAAGGTCACATGGTTGTGTAGGCCTCAGGTCAACATGAGCAGTGAGCCGGCAGAGATTACATGAGACTCATGTTAAGCGGTCTGAGCTGGACTCAACAATGGGAATGGTTCAGAGTTGGTGCTGAGCGCCCAGCTCAGCACTTTGATTGATTTATAAGAACCACGAAAGAAAAAAGCCAGACCAGCTCTGAGCGTGACTTCAAATCATTTAAACTTTGACTGTTATGAGAGCGCTGTAGGATCAGGATCAGGATCGCTGTAGGATGAGGATCAGGATCGCTGTAGGACGAGGATCAGGATCGCTGTAGGATCAGGATCAGGATCGCTGTAGGATCAGGATCAGGATCGCTGTAGGATGAGGATCAGGATCGCTGTAGGATCAGGATCAGGATCGCTGTAGGATGAGGATCAGGATCGCTGTAGGATCAGGATCAGGATCGCTGTAGGATGAGGATCAGGATCGCTGTAGGATGAGGATCAGGATCGCTGTAGGATGAGGATCAGGATCGCTGTAGGATGAGGATCAGGATTGCTGTAGGATGAGGATCAGGATCGCTGTAGGATGAGGATCAGGATCGCTGTAGGATGAGGATCAGGATTGCTGTAGGATGAGGATCAGGATTGCTGTAGGATGAGGATCAGGATCGCTGTAGGATGAGGATCAGGATCGCTGTAGGACGAGGATCAGGATTGCTGTAGGATGAGGATCAGGATCGCTGTAGGATGAGGATCAGGATCGCTGTAGGACGAGGATCAGGATCGCTGTAGGACGAGGATCAGGATCGCTGTAGGACGAGGATCAGGATCGCTGTAGGATGAGGATCAGGATACGTTTCAGGATCAGGATCGCTGTAGGACGAGGATCAGGATCGCTGTAGGACGAGGATCAGGATCGCTGTAGGACGAGGATCAGGATCGCTGTAGGACGAGGATCAGGATCGCTGTAGGATGAGGATCAGGATTGCTGTAGGATGAGGATCAGGATCGCTGTAGGATGAGGATCAGGATCGCTGTAGGATGAGGATCAGGATTGCTGTAGGATGAGGATCAGGATTGCTGTAGGATGAGGATCAGGATCGCTGTAGGATGAGGATCAGGATCGCTGTAGGACGAGGATCAGGATCGCTGTAGGACGAGGATCAGGATCGCTGTAGGATGAGGATCAGGATACGTTTCAGGATCAGGATCGCTGTAGGACGAGGATCAGGATCGCTGTAGGATGAGGATCAGGATCGCTGTAGGACGAGGATCAGGATCGCTGTAGGATGAGGATCAGGATCGCTGTAGGATGAGGATCAGGATCAGGATCGCTGTAGGATGAGGATCAGGATCGCTGTAGGACGAGGATCAGGATCGCTGTAGGACGAGGATCAGGATCGCTGTAGGACGAGGATCAGGATCGCTGTAGGACGAGGATACAGGTGGTGTTGTTCTTTACATCGTGTTGTACTCTCACCATCAGGGATGTTAATACTTAACCATCAGACAACAATATCCAGTTTGACCATTTTGATCAGTGAAACAAAACAAAAGAAACACATTTATATCTCTTTAAACTCAGCAGAACTCAGAAGAGCAGCTTGTCACTAGAATGAGAATAGCTGGTCCACCTTAAAGGTCAGTCGACCTTAAGGAAGCCTGAGTTGTTCTATCTTCGAGGCTAACCTCTTTGATCATCAGGCGAGAGGAGTTAGCTAGTGAGGAGCTGGAGCATTTATTCAGTGTCGACACACGTCTGCTCCATTCACAGCTGTGACGTTACTGCTGACGTCACACTCGTCTCTGACGTGAACACATCCCGATACTCTGCTGCTAAGCTAAGCTAAGCTAAGCTCCTTCATGTGGTGGACGTGTGTGCGTTGGTGAACTTCAACCACATCTTGCAGGTTAACGGGGTGAGCTGTCGATCAGAAGATAAACTCTGAATTATTACCCTCAGTCAACATGCAGCGCTGCTGTTGCGTTGTAAATGCATTGAAGAGAGTTGCATACGAGTTGCTGGAGATGGATGTGATCACATGACGGACGTGTGTTCCTCCCCAGTTCTTCGGCTCGTACACCAACAACACGCTGTTTGAGACCGATGACCGGTACCGTCACCTGGGCTTTCAGATCGAGGACCTGGGCTGCTGCAGAGTCATCCGGCACTCTCTGTGGGGGAGCCATGTTTTTGTGGGGACTATATTCACCAGCGCACCGCCCAGCAGCCTCGTCATGAAGAAGCTGCAGAGCAGCTGAACACAATTCTTTAAGAACGCTATGAACCCTGTAATATGTATGTGTTGATTTCTAATGTCGATTACAGTCCCGCTCATATTAAAGTGGTTGTTGACTGAACTGAATGAGAACCCTCTCAGTACCACCAGCCCGCCGTCTCACTGCTGATGTCATTGTGTGTCTGAACTGATGAGCTCTACTGTAGCTGTGCTGTCACCGGCCAGCTTAAAGTGTTCGTCTTTGGAAACTTCAAGAAGCAGAAAATAGATCCTGCTTCCTACTGCTGCTGCTTAGAAACTGTAAGAACACCAAGTAATTCAAAATCTCAGAGAAACTGACGTGAGATTTATGCTTATTAGTCATGATATTGATGGATTGTTCTCATTGACTTCAGCTCTGAACCACGAGGTCTCACATCAAACTCTGTAACTTTAGCTGACAGTTGATCTCAAATACATACGATGGCGATGTACATCAAAGACACACACTATGGATTACTGACTTACACGTGCAACATCAAATCCTACAGATTCGACGAAACAAAACAGTCTCTTCAGTTGCAATGTTCTCCTGTTCTCTTCTCTTCTTCTGGCCCTTTAGAAGAACCCAAAACACTGATAGATTCTCTCTACGACTGTTAAACAATCCAGAGGACGCAGAGAAGCACGATCAGCCTGCTGAAGCTGTGAGACGTGTGCCGTCGAACCAAAACTATGAGCTAGAAGAGGCAAAGAGGTCTGCAGACGAACGTGTGTGATGTGATCTGATGTTGCAATAGAAACATGAATGAATGCAGTTGTAGTGAGATTACAGGACTCATGTCTGTGCTTACAGAGTTCCTCAGTGGGAGTCTGCTGGTCTGTCGTGTCTCACAGGAGAACAATTCATGTCAACTTTTGCAGCCGCTAAATTCCTGATGTTAATAAAACCTCTATTCAGCTTTTCATTGAGTTTTTATGAAGAAAAAGGTTTTGTTCCACAATGTAAACAGTGAAAACAAACACTGTAGATCTGCATGTAATGTCAGGATGATGCTCTCAGTTGAAAGGCTGCTCCACCTGCTTCCACTTCTGTGTGTTTGGAGCTCACAGGGAAAGAAACCTGTCAGATTAGAATCCCACTGACCACTGACCACCCCCACTTCACCTCACTGGCCTTGACTGTCTTCACTTTTCAAACCCGCTGGAGATGGTGAAGGACGCCATGCAGAGTGAGAGAGTCAGTGTGTGGCTCTGGGAACGCCCCACAGTGCTGCTGGTGGTGAAGATGGTGTCTGTTTGGTTCCAGGGCGTCAGTAAGTTACAGATGGTTCCCTCACAGCAGGCTGTGCACACCTTGACGGGAAGATACACATCACGAACACTGCTGAGCCCCACAGCACTGCTACCACATCATGAACACTGCTGAGCCCCACAGCACTGCTACCACATCATGAACGCTGCTGAGCCCCACAGCACAGCACTGCTACCACAGCATGAACGCTGCTGAGCCCCACAGCACTGCTACCACATCATGAACACTGCTGAGCCCCACAGCACTGCTACCACATCATGAACACTGCTGAGCCCCACAGCACTGCTACCACATCATGAACACTGCTGAGCCCCACAGCACTGCTACCACATCATGAACACTGCTGAGCCCCACAGCACTGCTACCACATCATGAATGCTGCTGAGCCCCACAGCACTGCTACCACATCATGAACACTGCTGAGCCCCACAGCACTGCTACCACATCATGAACACTGCTGAGCCCCACAGCACTGCTACCACATCATGAATGCTGCTGAGCCCCACAGCACAGCACTGCTACCACAGCATGAACGCTGCTGAGCCCCACAGCACTGCTACCACATCATGAACACTGCTGAGCCCCACAGCACTGCTACCACATCATGAACACTGCTGAGCCCCACAGCACTGCTACCACATCATGAACACTGCTGAGCCCCACAGCACTGCTACCACATCATGAACACTGCTGAGCCCCACAGCACTGCTACCACATCATGAATGCTGCTGAGCCCCACAGCACTGCTACCACATCATGAACACTGCTGAGCCCCACAGCACTGCTACCACATCATGAACACTGCTGAGCCCCACAGCACTGCTACCACATCATGAACGCTGCTGAGCCCCACAGCACAGCACTGCTACCACAGCATGAACGCTGCTGAGCCCCACAGCACTGCTACCACATCATGAACACTGCTGAGCCCCACAGCACTGCTACCACATCATGAACACTGCTGAGCCCCACAGCACTGCTACCACATCATGAACACTGCTGAGCCCCACAGCACTGCTACCACATCATGAACACTGCTGAGCCCCACAGCACTGCTACCACATCATGAATGCTGCTGAGCCCCACAGCACTGCTACCACATCATGAACACTGCTGAGCCCCACAGCACTGCTACCACATCATGAACACTGCTGAGCCCCACAGCACTGCTACCACATCATGAACGCTGCTGAGCCCCACATCATGAACACTGCTGAGCCCCACAGCACTGCTACAACATCATGAACACTGCTGGGCCCCACAGCACTGCTACCACATCATGAACGCTGCTGAGCCCCACAGCACAGCTACCACATCATGAACACTGCTGAGCCCCACAGCACAGCACTGCTACCACATCATGAACACTGCTGAGCCCCACAGCACTGCTACCACATCATGAACACTGCTGAGCCCTACAGCACTGCTACCACATCATGAACACTGCTGAGCCCCACAGCACTGCTACCACATCATGAACGCTGCTGAGCCCCACAGCACTGCTACAACATCATGAACACTGCTGAGCCCCACAGCACTGCTACCACATCATGAACGCTGCTGAGCCCCACAGCACAGCTACCACATCATGAACGCTGCTGAGCCCCACAGCACTGCTACCACATCATGAACACTGCTGAGCCCCACAGCACTGCTACCACATCATGAACGCTGCTGAGCCCCACAGCACTGCTACCACATCATGAACACTGCTGAGCCCCACAGCACTGCTACCACATCATGAACGCTGCTGAGCCCCACAGCACTGCTACCACATCATGAACGCTGCTGAGCCCCACAGCACTGCTACCACATCATGAACGCTGCTGAGCCCCACAGCACTGCTACCACATCATGAACGCTGCTGAGCCCCACAGCACTGCTACCACATCATGAACGCTGCTGAGCCCCACAGCACTGCTACAACATCATGAACGCTGCTGAGCCCCACAGCACTGCTACCACATCATGAACGCTGCTGAGGCCCACAGCACAGCACTGCTACCACATCATGAACGCTGCTGAGCCCCACAGCACAGCACTGCTACCACATCATGAACGCTGCTGAGCCCCACAGCACAGCATTGCTACCACATCATGAACGCTGCTGCGCGCCACAGCACTGCTACCACATCATGAACACTGCTGAGCCCCACAGCACTGCTACCACATCATGAACACTGCTGAGCCCCACAGCACTGCTACCACATCATGAACACTGCTGAGCCCCACAGCACTGCTACCACATCATGAACGCTGCTGAGCCCCACAGCACTGCTACCACATCATGAACGCTGCTGAGCCCCACAGCACTGCTACCACATCATGAACGCTGCTGAGCCCCACAGCACAGCATTGCTACCACATCATGAACGCTGCTGCGCGCCACAGCACAGCACTGCTACCACATCATGAACGCTGCTGAGCCCCACAGCACTGCTACCACATCATGAACACTGCTGAGCCCCACAGCACAGCACTGCTACCACATCATGAACGCTGCTGAGCCCCACAGCACTGCTACCACATCATGAACACTGCTGAGCCCCACAGCACAGCACTGCTACCACAGCATGAACGCTGCTGAGCCCCACAGCACTGCTACCACATCATGAACGCTGCTGAGCCCCACATCATGAACACTGCTGAGCCCCACAGCACTGCTACCACATCATGAACACTGCTGAGCCCCACAGCACTGCTACAACATCATGAACACTGCTGAGCCCCACAGCACTGCTACCACATCATGAACGCTGCTGAGCCCCACATCATGAACGCTGCTGAGCCCCACAGCACTGCTACCACATCATGAACGCTGCTGAGCCCCACAGCACTGCTACCACATCATGAACGCAGCTGAGCCCCACAGCACTGCTACCACATCATGAACGCTGCTGAGCCCCACAGCACTGCTACCACATCATGAACGCTGCTGAGCCCCACAGCACTGCTACCACATCATGAACACTGCTGAGCCCCACAGCACTGCTACCACATCATGAACGCTGCTGAGCCCCACAGCACTGCTACCACATCATGGACGCTGTTTGGATCAGATGCTGAAAACCTCATTGATATCATCACATACAGTCACACACAGCAGAGGAAGAACGCCCTGAGAGGAGAGGAGATCGTTGTCCACTTCATGTGGCAAAGCACCAGAACCCTCCACACTACTGACCACCACTATGAAGCGTCTCCAGTTACTCTTTGAACACTTTGACTGACTTCACATAAACACAGATGTCACATTTCATTTATGACCAGTGCTGTGAACACCTCTACTCCATTTTCCTCCATTGTATTTAGTTGGAGGCAGATATTAAAACATGGCAATGAGTAATAAGTAAGTGGACTCCCAACACTCCCCACCTTGCTTCCTTCATGAGCCTCGTCAGTGCATCCTGTGGAGAGGCAGTCCTCCAGGGCCACACAGCGTTTGGTCACTGACACACTGCCTCCCTCTCCGTCTATCCGATAGATAGGGGTGTCAAACTCATTTTCACTCTGGGGCCACATCAGCATCACGGTCGCCCTCAAAGGGCCGGTTGTAAATGTAAGACGGTGTAAATGTAACTACGGTACTCCTAACATAGTTAGTTTAGTTTCCCGGGATATCTGTGACTTCCACAACACGTACTTCCAGTTGTGTGATTTCTCCTCCGCCATTGTTTCCTGTTGCTGGTGCAAAATGCATTCTGGGATATTTGGCTGTCCCAAGTACAGACAAGTCACCTCCGATGCATCCCGGGTAAAATGGGCAGAGCGAGCCACATCCGGGCATTAGGGCCGTGCTTGGCTCGATGTGAACTTTGAATTGGAACAGTACTTTGGCTGAGACTGATGACGTTTCAGTACAGAGAAGTACGCATGTTGAGAAACTTGTTGGAAATCCTCTTTATGGGCTGTTGCATCTCCTGTCCACCTGTTGTGATAGTTTTAATGTCGGCACACAGACAACATGCCATCTCATCACTTCGACTTTCTATCTCATAATTTCGACCATGGGGATATTTTTATTTTCACATCTAACTTTAAATTTTTTGCTGGCGGATTCGCGGGCCACATAAAATGACGTGGCGGGCCGGGTCCGGCCCGCGGGCCGTATGTTTGACACCTGACTCTATCGTGTGCTGCGTGTAGCAGTATCTGGCTTCTGGAACACATATTAAAAGATGAAGCACAAACATGTGAGGGCGGATCTGGGCGGTACGCTCTGAAGCGTACATCACGGTATCATTGTGAAGCACGGCGGTACCGGGATATTTCACGGTATATTTGTTTCTCCTAACATGTCAACATGAATGCTTTTGAAGCGGAGCACTGGTGTGGCAACTGCATGCCATCATTCCAATTATGAATCCGTGTAAACATCTGATGTTGTCTCATGACTTTGTTATTGTCATCTGTAGTGCCGACAACACACAATTCTACTGATTAGGAATTAAATGGTTGTTTTTTATTCAAATATTTGCATCTTGGCATTAGTAGTTTTAATCATGAATGATGAGCTGCTTCGAGCTCGTGTTAGGAAGTTAAACAGCTCATAATTCATCTCTCATGTTTATTGATGTTGCTGTGAAAACATCTCAAACTACTGGATTTATTCACATTTCAGTAGAAACTACATTTGAACACATCATGATAGCCTTTCATTTACCTTCACCCAATACTCATTTTTACTGAGTAGAGCTTGAACGCAACACAATGAAGTCAGTGCAACCTCATAGCGTTGTCTGTTCATCTCCGTGCTGTGAGCAGGAGAGCCGCTCACTGTGACCACAGTGACCACACAGTGACCACACAGTGAGCACACAGTAACCACACAGTGATCAGTGACCACAGTGACCACAGTGTGATCACTGTGATCACACAGTGACCACATTGATCACAGTGACCACACAGTGACCACACAGTGACCACAGTGAGCACACAGTGATCACACAGTGACCACAGTGAGCACAGTGACCACACAGTGATCACACAGTGACCACAGTGTGGTCACTGTGTGATCACAGTGATCACAGTGACCACACAGTGACCACACAGTGACCACAGTGAGCACACAGTGATCACACAGTGACCACAGTGAGCACAGTGACCACACAGTGATCACACAGTGACCACAGTGTGGTCACTGTGTGACCACATTGATCACAGTGACCACACAGTGATCACACAGTGACCACAGTGTGGTCACTGTGATCACACAGTGACCACACAGTGACCACACAGTGACCACATTGATCACAGTGACCACACAGTGACCACACAGTGACCACAGTGACCACACAGTGAGCAGTGACCACACAGTGACCACAGTGATCACAGTGACCACTGGGTGAACACTGTGGTCACTGTGTGGTCACTGTGGTCACTGTGGTCACTGTGTGGTCACTGTGGTCACTGTGTGGTCACTGTGGTCACTGATCACTGTGGTCACTGCTCACTGTGTGGTCACTGTGTGGTCACAGTGACCACACAGTGACCACACAGACCACAGTGATCACAGTGACCACACAGTGATCACTGTGTGGTCACTGTGTGATCACACAGTGAGCACAGTAGTTATGACATTTTAGTGAAGTTATGACATTTTAGTGAAATGATGACATTTTAGTGAAGTGAGGACATTTTAGTGAAATTATGACATTTTAGTGAAGTGAGGACATTTTAGTGAAATGAGGACATTTTAATGAAATGATGACATTTTAGTGAAGTGATGACATTTTAGTGAAGTGAGGACATTTTCGTGAAATTATGACATTTTAGTGAAGTGAGGACATTTTAATGAAATGATGACATTTTAGTGAAGTGATGACATTTTAATGAAGTGATGACATTTTAATGAAATGATGACATTTTAGTGAAATGAGGACATTTTAGTGAAGTGAGGACATTTTAGTGAAGTGATGACATTTTAATGAAATTATGACATTTTCGTGAAGTGAGGACATTTTAGTGAAATGATGACATTTTAGTGAAGTGAGGACATTTTAGTGAAGTGAGGACATTTTAATGAAATGATGACATTTTAGTGAAGTGAGGACATTTTAGTGAAATGAGGACATTTTAGTGAAATGATGACATTTTAGTGAAGTGAGGACATTTTAGTGAAGTGATGACATTTTAATGAAGTGATGACATTTTAATGAAATGATGACATTTTCGTGAAGTGAGGACATTTTAGTGAAATGAGGACATTTTAGTGAAATGATGACATTTTAGTGAAGTGAGGACATTTTAGTGAAGTGAGGACATTTTAGTGAAGTGATGACATTTTAATGAAATGATGACATTTTCGTGAAGTGAGGACATTTTAGTGAGGACATTTTAGTGAAATGAGGACATTTTAGTGAAGTGAGGACATTTTAGTGATGACATTTTAGTGAAGTGAGGACATTTTAGTGAAATGAGGACATTTTAGTGAAATGATCACATTTTAGTGAAATGATCACATTTTAGTGAAATGATCACATTTTAGTGAAGTGATGACATTTTAGTGAAGTGAGGACATTTTAGTGAAATGAGGACATTTTAGTGAAGTGATGACATTTTAGTGAAATGATGACATTTTAGTGAAGTGAGGACATTTTCGTGAAATGAGGACATTTTAGTGAAGTGATGACATTTTAGTGAAGTGAGGACATTTTAGTGAAGTGAGGACATTTTAATGAAATGATGACATTTTAGTGAAGTGAGGACATTTTAGTGAAATGAGGACATTTTAGTGAAATGATGACATTTTAGTGAAGTGAGGACATTTTAGTGAAGTGAGGACATTTTAGTGAAGTGATGACATTTTAATGAAATGATGACATTTTTGTGAAGTGAGGACATTTTAGTGAGGACATTTTAGTGAAATGAGGACATTTTAGTGAAGTGAGGACATTTTAGTGATGACATTTTAGTGAAGTGAGGACATTTTAGTGAAATGAGGACATTTTAGTGAAATGATCACATTTTAGTGAAATGATCACATTTTAGTGAAATGAGGACATTTTAATGAAATGATCACATTTTATTGAAGTGAGGACATTTTAGTGAAATGAGGACATTTTAATGAAATGATGACATTTTAGTGAAGTGAGGACATTTTAGTGAAATTAGGACATTTTAGTGAAATGATGACATTTTAGTGAAGTGATGACATTTTAGTGAAGTGAGGACATTTTAGTGAAGTGAGGACATTTTAATGAAATGATGACATTTTAGTGAAGTGAGGACATTTTAGTGAAATGAGGACATTTTAGTGAAATGATGACATTTTAGTGAAGTGAGGACATTTTAGTGAAGTGATGACATTTTAATGAAATGATGACATTTTTGTGAAGTGAGGACATTTTAGTGAGGACATTTTAGTGAAATGAGGACATTTTAGTGATGACATTTTAGTGAAGTGAGGACATTTTAGTGAAATGAGGACATTTTAGTGAAATGATCACATTTTAGTGAAGTGAGGACATTTTCGTGAAATGAGGACATTTTAGTGAAGTGATGATATTTTAGTGAAGTGATGACATTTTAGTGAAGTGAGGACATTTTAGTAAAGTTATGACATTTTAGTGAAGTTATGACATTTTAGTGAAGTGATGACATTTTAGTGAAGTGAGGACATTTTAGTGAAATGAGGACATTTTAATGAAATGATGACATTTTAGTGAAGTGATGACATTTTAGTGAAGTGAGGACATTTTAGTGAAATGAGGACATTTTAATGAAATGATGACATTTTAGTGAAGTGAGGACATTTTAGTGAAGTGAGGACATTTTAGTGAAATGATGACATTTTAGTGAAGTGAGGACATTTTAGTGAAATGAGGACATTTTAGTGAAGTGATGACATTTTAGTGAAGTGAGGACATTTTCGTGAAATTATGACATTTTAGTGAAGTGAGGACATTTTAATGAAATGATGACATTTTAGTGAAGTGATGACATTTTAATGAAGTGATGACATTTTAATGAAATGATGACATTTTAGTGAAATGAGGACATTTTAGTGAAGTGAGGACATTTTAGTGAAGTGATGACATTTTAATGAAATTATGACATTTTCGTGAAGTGAGGACATTTTAGTGAAATGATGACATTTTAGTGAAGTGAGGACATTTTAGTGAAGTGAGGACATTTTAATGAAATGATGACATTTTAGTGAAGTGAGGACATTTTAGTGAAATGAGGACATTTTAGTGAAATGATGACATTTTAGTGAAGTGAGGACATTTTAGTGAAGTGATGACATTTTAATGAAGTGATGACATTTTAATGAAATGATGACATTTTCGTGAAGTGAGGACATTTTAGTGAAATGAGGACATTTTAGTGAAATGATGACATTTTAGTGAAGTGAGGACATTTTAGTGAAGTGAGGACATTTTAGTGAAGTGATGACATTTTAATGAAATGATGACATTTTCGTGAAGTGAGGACATTTTAGTGAGGACATTTTAGTGAAATGAGGACATTTTAGTGAAGTGAGGACATTTTAGTGATGACATTTTAGTGAAGTGAGGACATTTTAGTGAAATGAGGACATTTTAGTGAAATGATCACATTTTAGTGAAATGATCACATTTTAGTGAAATGATCACATTTTAGTGAAGTGATGACATTTTAGTGAAGTGAGGACATTTTAGTGAAATGAGGACATTTTAGTGAAGTGATGACATTTTAGTGAAATGATGACATTTTAGTGAAGTGAGGACATTTTCGTGAAATGAGGACATTTTAGTGAAGTGATGACATTTTAGTGAAGTGAGGACATTTTAGTGAAGTGAGGACATTTTAATGAAATGATGACATTTTAGTGAAGTGAGGACATTTTAGTGAAATGAGGACATTTTAGTGAAATGATGACATTTTAGTGAAGTGAGGACATTTTAGTGAAGTGAGGACATTTTAGTGAAGTGATGACATTTTAATGAAATGATGACATTTTTGTGAAGTGAGGACATTTTAGTGAGGACATTTTAGTGAAATGAGGACATTTTAGTGAAGTGAGGACATTTTAGTGATGACATTTTAGTGAAGTGAGGACATTTTAGTGAAATGAGGACATTTTAGTGAAATGATCACATTTTAGTGAAATGATCACATTTTAGTGAAATGAGGACATTTTAATGAAATGATCACATTTTATTGAAGTGAGGACATTTTAGTGAAATGAGGACATTTTAATGAAATGATGACATTTTAGTGAAGTGAGGACATTTTAGTGAAATTAGGACATTTTAGTGAAATGATGACATTTTAGTGAAGTGATGACATTTTAGTGAAGTGAGGACATTTTAGTGAAGTGAGGACATTTTAATGAAATGATGACATTTTAGTGAAGTGAGGACATTTTAGTGAAATGAGGACATTTTAGTGAAATGATGACATTTTAGTGAAGTGAGGACATTTTAGTGAAGTGATGACATTTTAATGAAATGATGACATTTTTGTGAAGTGAGGACATTTTAGTGAGGACATTTTAGTGAAATGAGGACATTTTAGTGATGACATTTTAGTGAAGTGAGGACATTTTAGTGAAATGAGGACATTTTAGTGAAATGATCACATTTTAGTGAAGTGAGGACATTTTCGTGAAATGAGGACATTTTAGTGAAGTGATGATATTTTAGTGAAGTGATGACATTTTAGTGAAGTGAGGACATTTTAGTAAAGTTATGACATTTTAGTGAAGTTATGACATTTTAGTGAAGTGATGACATTTTAGTGAAGTGAGGACATTTTAGTGAAATGAGGACATTTTAATGAAATGATGACATTTTAGTGAAGTGATGACATTTTAGTGAAGTGAGGACATTTTAGTGAAATGAGGACATTTTAATGAAATGATGACATTTTAGTGAAGTGAGGACATTTTAGTGAAGTGAGGACATTTTAGTGAAATGATGACATTTTAGTGAAGTGAGGACATTTTAGTGAAATGAGGACATTTTAATGAAATTATGACATTTTAGTGAAGTGAGGACATTTTAGTGAAACGAGGACATTTTAGTGAAATGATGACATTTTAGTGAAGTGAGGACATTTTAGTGAAGTGAGGACATTTTAATGAAATGATGACATTTTAGTGAAGTGAGGACATTTTCGTGAAATTATGACATTTTAGTGAAGTTATGACATTTTAGTGAAGTGATGACATTTTAGTGAAGTGATGATATTTTAGTGAAGTGATGACATTTTAGTGAAGTGAGGACATTTTAGTAAAGTTATGACATTTTAGTGAAGTTATGACATTTTAGTGAAGTGATGACATTTTAATGAAATGATGACATTTTAGTGAAGTGAGGACATTTTCGTGAAATGATGACATTTTAGTGAAGTGAGGACATTTTAGTGAAGTGAGGACATTTTAGTGAAGTGATGACATTTTAATGAAATGATTACATTTTCGTGAAGTGAGGACATTTTAGTGAAATGAGGACATTTTAGTGAAATGAGGACATTTTAGTGAAATGATGACATTTTAGTGAAGTGAGGACATTTTAGTGAAGTGAGGACATTTTAATGAAATGATGACATTTTAGTGAAGTGAGGACATTTTAGTGAAGTGAGGACATTTTAGTGAAATGAGGACATTTTAGTGAAATGATGACATTTTAGTGAAGTGAGGACATTTTAGTGAAGTGAGGACATTTTAGTGAAGTGATGACATTTTAATGAAATGATGACATTTTCGTGAAGTGAGGACATTTTAGTGAAATGAGGACATTTTAGTGAAGTGAGGACATTTTAGTGATGACATTTTAGTGAAGTGAGGACATTTTAGTGAAATGAGGACATTTTAGTGAAATGATCACATTTTAGTGAAATGATCACATTTTAGTGAAATGAGGACATTTTAGTGAAATGAGGACATTTTAATGAAATGATGACATTTTAGTGAAGTGAGGACATTTTAGTGAAATGAGGACATTTTAGTGAAATGATGACATTTTAGTGAAGTGAGGACATTTTAGTGAAATGAGGACATTTTAGTGAAGTGATGACATTTTAGTGAAATGATGACATTTTAGTGAAGTGAGGACATTTTCGTGAAATGAGGACATTTTAGTGAAGTGATGACATTTTAGTGAAGTGAGGACATTTTAGTGAAGTGAGGACATTTTAATGAAATGATGACATTTTAGTGAAGTGAGGACATTTTAGTGAAATGAGGACATTTTAGTGAAATGATGACATTTTAGTGAAGTGAGGACATTTTAGTGAAGTGAGGACATTTTAGTGAAGTGATGACATTTTAATGAAATTATGACATTTTTGTGAAGTGAGGACATTTTAGTGAGGACATTTTAGTGAAATGAGGACATTTTAGTGAAGTGAGGACATTTATTGATGACATTTTAGTGAAGTGAGGACATTTTAGTGAAGTGAGGACATTTTAGTGATGACATTTTAGTGAAGTGAGGACATTTTAGTGAAATGAGGACATTTTAGTGAAATGAGGACATTTTAGTGAAATGATCACATTTTAGTGAAATGATCACATTTTAGTGAAATGAGGACATTTTAATGAAATGATCACATTTTATTGAAGTGAGGACATTTTAGTGAAATGAGGACATTTTAATGAAATTATGACATTTTAGTGAAGTGAGGACATTTTAGTGAAATTAGGACATTTTAGTGAAATGATGACATTTTAGTGAAGTGATGACATTTTAGTGAAGTGATGACATTTTAGTGAAGTGAGGACATTTTAGTGAAGTGAGGACATTTTCGTGAAATGAGGACATTTTAGTGAAGTGAGGACATTTTAGTGAAGTGAGGACATTTTCGTGAAATGAGGACATTTTAGTGAAGTGAGGACATTTTAGTGAAGTGATGACATTTTAGTGAAGTGAGGACATTTTAGTGATGACATTTTAGTGAAGTGAGGACATTTTCGTGAAATGAGGACATTTTAGTGAAGTGATGACATTTTAGTGAAGTGAGGACATTTTAGTGAAGTGATGACATTTTAGTGAAGTGAGGACATTTTAGTGATGACATTTTAGTGAAGTGAGGACATTTTAGTGAAGTGAGGACATTTTAGTGAAGTGAGGACATTTTAGTGAAATGATCACATTTTAGTGAAATGATCACATTTTAGTGAAATTATGACATTTTAGTGAAATGATGACATTTTAGTGAAGTGAGGACATTTTAGTGAAATGATGACATTTTAGTGAAGTGAGGACATTTTAGTGAAATGAGGACATTTTAATGAAATGATGACATTTTAGTGAAGTGAGGACATTTTAGTGAAACGAGGACATTTTAGTGAAATGATGACATTTTAGTGAAGTGAGGACATTTTAGTAAAGTGATGACATTTTAGTGAAGTGATGACATTTTAGTGAAATGAGGACATTTTAGTGAAGTGATGACATTTTAGTGAAATGATGACATTTTAGTGAAGTGAGGACATTTTAGTGATGACATTTTAGTGAAGTGAGGACATTTTCGTGAAATGAGGACATTTTAGTGAAGTGATGATATTTTAGTGAAGTGATGACATTTTAGTGAAGTGAGGACATTTTAGTAAAGTTATGACATTTTAGTGAAGTTATGACATTTTAGTGAAGTGATGACATTTTAGTGAAGTGAGGACATTTTAGTGAAATGAGGACATTTTAATGAAATGATGACATTTTAGTGAAGTGATGACATTTTAGTGAAGTGAGGACATTTTAGTGAAATGAGGACATTTTAATGAAATGATGACATTTTAGTGAAGTGAGGACATTTTAGTGAAACGAGGACATTTTAGTGAAATGATGACATTTTAGTGAAGTGAGGACATTTTAGTAAAGTGATGACATTTTAGTGAAGTGATGACATTTTAGTGAAATGAGGACATTTTAGTGAAATGATGACATTTTAGTGAAGTGAGGACATTTTAGTAAAGTGATGACATTTTAGTGAAGTGATGACATTTTAGTGAAATGAGGACATTTTAGTGAAGTGATGACATTTTAGTGAAATGATGACATTTTAGTGAAGTGAGGACATTTTAGTGATGACATTTTAGTGAAGTGAGGACATTTTCGTGAAATGAGGACATTTTAGTGAAGTGATGATATTTTAGTGAAGTGATGACATTTTAGTGAAGTGAGGACATTTTAGTAAAGTTATGACATTTTAGTGAAGTTATGACATTTTAGTGAAGTGATGACATTTTAGTGAAGTGAGGACATTTTAGTGAAATTAGGACATTTTAGTGAAGTGATGACATTTTAGTGAAATGAGGACATTTTAATGAAATGATGACATTTTAGTGAAGTGAGGACATTTTAGTGAAACGAGGACATTTTAGTGAAATGATGACATTTTAGTGAAGTGAGGACATTTTAGTAAAGTGATGACATTTTAGTGAAGTGATGACATTTTAGTGAAATGAGGACATTTTAGTGAAATGATGACATTTTAGTGAAGTGAGGACATTTTAGTAAAGTGATGACATTTTAGTGAAGTGATGACATTTTAGTGAAATGAGGACATTTTAGTGAAGTGATGACATTTTAGTGAAATGATGACATTTTAGTGAAGTGAGGACATTTTAGTGATGACATTTTAGTGAAGTGAGGACATTTTCGTGAAATGAGGACATTTTAGTGAAGTGATGATATTTTAGTGAAGTGATGACATTTTAGTGAAGTGAGGACATTTTAGTAAAGTTATGACATTTTAGTGAAGTTATGACATTTTAGTGAAGTGATGACATTTTAGTGAAGTGAGGACATTTTAGTGAAATTAGGACATTTTAATGAAATGATGACATTTTAGTGAAGTGAGGACATTTTCGTGAAATGATGACATTTTAGTGAAGTGAGGACATTTTAGTGAAGTGAGGACATTTTAGTGAAGTGAGGACATTTTAGTGAAGTGATGACATTTTAATGAAATGATGACATTTTAGTGAAGTGATGACATTTTAGTGAAGTGAGGACATTTTCGTGAAATGATGACATTTTAGTGAAGTGAGGACATTTTAGTGAAGTGAGGACATTTTAGTGAAGTGATGACATTTTAATGAAATGATTACATTTTCGTGAAGTGAGGACATTTTAGTGATGACATTTTAGTGAAGTGAGGACATTTTAGTGAAATGAGGACATTTTAGTGATGACATTTCAGTGAAGTGAGGACATTTTAGTGAAATGATCACATTTTAGTGAAATGATCACATTTTAGTGAAATGATCACATTTTAGTGAAATGATGACATTTTAGTGAAGTGAGGACATTTT
Organism: Melanostigma gelatinosum; assembly: GCF_949748355.1. Lineage (NCBI taxonomy): Eukaryota > Metazoa > Chordata > Actinopteri > Perciformes > Zoarcidae > Melanostigma > Melanostigma gelatinosum. Next base: position 1,362,412 of record NC_136643.1, on the reverse strand, counting down.
AGTGAAATGATGACATTTTAGTGAAGTGAGGACATTTTAGTGAAATGAGGACATTTTAATGAAATTATGACATTTTAGTGAAGTGAGGACATTTTAGTGAAACGAGGACATTTTAGTGAAATGATGACATTTTAGTGAAGTGAGGACATTTTAGTGAAGTGAGGACATTTTAATGAAATTATGACATTTTAGTGAAGTGAGGACATTTTCGTGAAATTATGACATTTTAGTGAAGTTATGACATTTTAGTGAAGTGATGACATTTTAATGAAGTGATGACATTTTAATGAAATGATGACATTTTAATGAAATGATGACATTTTCGTGAAATGAGGACATTTTAGTGAAGTTATGACATTTTAGTGAAGTGATGACATTTTAATGAAGTGATGACATTTTAATGAAATGATGACATTTTCGTGAAATGATGACATTTTAATGAAATGAGGACATTTTAGTGAAATTATGACATTTTAGTGAAGTTATAACATTTTAGTGAAGTTATGACATTTTATTGAAGTGATGACATTTTAGTGAAGTGAGGACATTTTCGTGAAATGATGACATTTTAGTGAAGTGAGGACATTTTAGTGAAATGATGACATTTTAGTGAAGTGACCACACAGTAAACTTTATTTCTCCTTTTAACCTTGACAAAGGCAGGCAGACCAGATCCACTTCTTCTGTTCTTACATTTCACAATAGAAGGCATAAACATATACATATACATAAACATATACATATACATGAAGCCAGTAGCAGCTTATACGATTGACTCAGACAGACGCAGCTCTGAGTCGGTAGCATGCCGCAGCGAATCGTTTCCAACCTTTTATTGAAGTGATGCAACTGTCGCCAATTGTCCTCGCTGCCAGTGTGAAGAGTTTTGATGTAAAATATTTACGAGTGTTTCACAATTTTGTGTTTTTGAGAACCATTGGAATTCTGAGGCCCCCAATGCAGTTGCTCTTTTTGCCAAAGTGGTGATCTTAATCAAACTGCAACTTCCAACTTCACCTCAAGCTTAGCTTTACAGAAAGATCATCTTTGAGAGAAAGAAAACATTTTATTTTAGATTTTCCTGAAGCTTTCACGAAACACACGTGTTTTAATTGCTACTACGTGTAACACATTAATGTTCCTTTTGCATGTTATTCTGTCTCTCAACAGCTCACTCATGAATCAGAAGGATTTGGTACTGACATTTTATTTCGTCACTTCTGCAGTGCGACTCAAAGTGCTTTGAATTGGGATGTAGTTTGAAATTGGGACAGAGTTAATGTCTTTAGCAAGCACACAGCTTTGTTACTGCTCATTGTTTTTCTCAGTGTAAGCTTTTATTATATGGTGAAATAATAATGTGACGATTAATCAAAGAATGAAGACGTTCCAATGGCCGGAGATGGCTTCTTCCTGCTTTACACCAGAGAATAGAAACTCCAGGATAGAACAGGAGCTGACTGAACTGGGACCAGTTTCATCCATTACCCTGCAGGTAAAGTCAGGCCAGACTGGGCCCACTGAGAACATTGGCTCATTCAACAGCCAGGACACACAGGAGAGTTTGTCCCATAGACAACACACTGCTCTGACACAGAAGAGAAATGGAGCCAACTGAACATTTGTCACATGCACTTGACTCTGGTCCTTTGTGCCCCGTTCTCCACCACAGCCAGATGCATTGAAGGCCCTGCAGGAATCTGGACGGGCTCATTATCAATGAGCCGACTCATTGAACAGCTCACAAAGAGTCCCACACACAGTCAGATGTACATTTATCTCTGAAGCTGCTTGGCTCATATTTGGCTGAGAACAGCGTCAGCTGACTTGAAAAGGCCCTGCTACTCAACCACGGAGAGGTAAACATCAGAGCACAATGCTCTGTCGTGCTGGCTATTTTAAAACCACAGAAACAGAATGTAAGGCATCCTAACCTGGCAGTGTAAATGCACATTACATCATGAGCACATCAAGAGACAGCTCAGCTGAAACCCTTCTCGCTGGGCCTCAGTCACTAATATGTGCGTAGAAGTGTTCTTTTGCACACAAAATAAGCCAGAATGATGTCGGTTTCATGACATGTGGGCACCTTTAAGGAGCCTCCCAGAAAAAGCATTTCACATGATTGTACTTGTGGAACTGGAGTGACGATAAACATGTTGAATCTTCATTCAAAACAGCTTCACTGCTACTGACCTCAACTCAGGAGTATGTAAACTAACTGCCCTGTCCGTTTACCTTAGCTGCTTGTTGAACTCCACCCCATGCCCGGGACAGAGAGCCAGTTACATCCGCTTTGCCCAGTTTACGTGTTGGGATGTTCTGTTGAACGCACAGACCCATCAAGCAAAGAGCAGCTGTTTGTGTGGCCGGTAACCTGTCCAAGACACGCCTGGAAGGTTTCCTGAGTGCATCTCCAAAGCCTATAGGCAGGAAGAGACCCTCCCACTCTGGAGTGTCGGCGGCTTATGTGCTGCACCCACTGAGTCTGTGCTTAATGAGTGGATTAAAGAAAATGTTGTAGACCAAACAATTAATAAACTAAAGCAGATATGCAAAACCAAATGCGTGTTAAATCTCCACCTCATACTTCATGTGCCGACAATATCTTTCCCAGGAATGATGCTGTACCATGAAAGAAGGAAGATGTACATCATGATTATTGACAATGACGGTCTGAAGAATGTTGTGACACCAGTTGTCAAAAAAACAACTAGTATAAAAAGTGTGTTTTGCATATTTCACCAGGAGATGCAGCTCCACGTCGTCGCTGTTTGTCCAAAACCATTCATTTTCAGGACCGCTGTAAAGATCATGGATGAAGCATGCGGCCGGAGTCGAGCGGCACTATCTGGTTTATTGCTCTGATACTTCGATTCGTGCCAAGTAGGCTCTAACACAGTTTGCTAAACAGAACTTTGTCTCTGGTGTCAATCGTTTTACTTTCAATCACGTGAATATGGTGTATAGAAAGTATTGAGTCATAATTCTCGAGGTTTACTGTAAAATACAAATATTCCAGAGCTTGCTTCTAAGACTTTACTCAACTGATTTCAGTGTTTTTCTTCATTCCTTCCTGACCAGCCTCGTCCACTCACTTTCTCTTGAAGTGCTCCACGTAAACGCTCTCTCTTTTAATCCTCGGCTCAGCTTGCTACATGGACGTTGTCTCCGTTGTGATACCACACCAAGCAATTCTGTAAGCAACCCGACACAAAGCCTTCATTCATGCAACATGACGGCACAGTAAAGAGTCTTGGTTGCTTTGATGACATACACAAGTCAGGCTCCAGGTTGCTCTGCAAACAGGAAGGCCTGACTCCTTTGTCTGCGTGGTTGACGGTGGCTAAGTGGAGAGCGGGGCCGTCCTTCAATCAGAGGATCGGCGGTTCGATCCTCTGGCTCCACTAGTCCATGTCAATGTGTCCTTGAGCAAGTAGCTGTGCACACGGTGTATAGAATAGACAGACTACTAGAATAGAATAGATAGGATTGTAAGTCGCTTTGGATAAAAGCGTCTGTAATGTAACGCCGTCGTCAGATCCCAACATTGTACTTGAGAGATGAGGACAGTAATCTGACTTCAAGGACTGAGCTGCTGTGTTGTAGTTTGAAACTTTATTTATAACATTCAAATGCTGCAAAGCTTCTTTTATTGTTGCATGTCCAGTCATGGTGTTACCATGGTGTCTGCAAGTGCACATATATATTTTAACAGCGATGTGTTTTGACCTCTCTTCCACACACAGACAGTTTTAAGTCACTGAAACGGATATTTTTGAAAACGCCTTCTTAGGTTTAGATTTGAATAAACTCTGGTTATTTATTTGTATTTGTGTGTTTAAAAAAGATAAACACAAAAATATGTGAAGAAGGTGATTGAGATATATGGCTGGAGTCCCCCGTGTTAGAAAGCATAAGAGTTGTTGTCCCGCAACAGACTACCTGAGGGTGCATCTGTTCAATCACTCTGGCAACAAGTACATCTCCCAACACAAGAACCAGAACAAGGGCAGCGCGTGCCCTTTAGAGGCGATGAGATCCTGGAGGACTGTCTTTAGATGATATGGAGGGTTATCTTTGTCATGTAACATTGTGTTATGTCAGATGAAAAGCTAGTCTGCTCTGTAACACCTGCTGCTCTTGTAACAGGGCAGCAGGTGAGCGTCGGTGGGTTTGTGAGAGTGATGAAGGAGCAGCAAATAAAAGCATGTCTGTCCTTCCCTCGCTGCTCCTCTCCTCACTGTGTGATCTATGTGCACTTTACACATTCCTCCACGACACCTGTGGGCTGCTGTCACACTGGGGTCTGAGAGCTGCATGAAGCAGAGGATGTCAACCCTTTGAAGGTTGTGTGGGACATGTGTTCCTCCTGCTCTGGTTAGGTTGAGTCACACAGGTGTGTGAGGGCTGCAGGGCTGCACAACTGGATGGCAATGAACACTGAGACTCAGTTAAATAGTCTGAGAGAGCCAACTGGGATGTAGGTTTACTGGTGTTATGGGAGCAGCATGATTCAGACGTTATTGTTTTTATCTGTTCAGGCTACACATGACAGTTGACCCAAGTTATATGATGTTTATCAGCGGATATATTCTTATTGTTGTCATCTTCATGATTCGGTGATTACCGTGTGTAGGAATAGTGGTAGAAATACGTCATGGCACCAAACGGTCTGTTATCATTTAGCTTTATCATGCTGACCATCATGCATACAGTTTATTGAATGCTTATTTAAATTGCGAGGTTATACGAGTCCACTGTGACAGGGTGCTCTCACTTTTGTTAGTTTGCCAGTTTGGGTGTTGTAGCTCAGTTGTAAACTATTGGACATATGCTGTTATTGAAGGCTAAGGCATTTATTATGACGTTTACATTGTATTGTTTACCTTTACAGAACCACACACACACACACACAAGTGTGTGTTGCATGAATGTGCTGTAAACTGATCATCGGTCTCAGGCATCATTATTTACATCAAGTCTTGGGGGAACATGGGGGAGCGTTCTAGCAGATGTCCACTTGATGACTGTAACTGTGAGTCCAGCCTGTAATGACTGAGCCTCAACACCATTTCATCCTTCAACAGCTCACCGACATGTAAACCGCGTCAGCATTCATGCACATCTTGCAGATATTCAGCGTAATTACCAACAACGAGAAAGCATAAAGAAAATGTATGAATTGATGAATTACAATCAGAACTCATCTACACTTCAGAGAACTGTATTTGCTTTGTTGATTCTTCTTCTATTTCTATCCACGTCTCTCCGTCATCTCAAACATTTGCACAACGAGATAAATCCAACCTCCAGCAATACAACTCACCATAAATGTGAATGATGACATTCAAGGAATATTAAGAGGCCGTTACTGAGTGCATCAGGAGCCTGTGCAGAGGAAGCGTTTCACATGTGAGGACAGGAAGGCAACAGAAGGTTGACGGCAGGATCCAGACTCGAGGACATCGGGGAGCACATGTCCCGCAGTGTGGGGACATTACAGACATTTAGTCCTGGAACCTCCTACAGAATAACGTGTGCTCCTCTCACACATGGCACATACACACATACGCACATACGCTGGGCCAACAACACCAACGTCAGTGGACAATCAAGGGCACGCGTTTGCTTTCAGACGTGAGAACACAGTGAAGTCAGAGGTTCTTTTCTATTCGTAGCTTTTAATATTGCAATTAGGGATGTCGGGAGTAACTGCGGTTGTTTAAGTCACAGTTTCATCACCATGAATAGAAAGAGCTACTGTATCGATGGTGTCCTGACTCCTGCACTGAGACATGTTGATGGTGTCCTCTCCAGTCGGTCACGTAACGTGTGTGTGCGTGTCTGTGTGCGTGTGCGTGTGCGCGTGCGTGTGCGTGCGTGTGTCTGTGTGCGTGTGCGTGCGCGTGTGCGTGCGTCTGTGTGCGCGTGTGCGTGTGCGTGCGTGTGTGTGTGTGCGTGTCTGTGTGCGTGTGCGCGTGCGCGTGCGTGTGCGTGCGTGTGTCTGTGTGCGTGTGCGTGCGCGTGTGCGTGCGTCTGTGTGCGCGTGTGCGTGTGCGTGCGTGTGTCTGTGTGCGTGTGCGTGCGCGTGTGCGTGCGTCTGTGTGCGCGTGTGCGTGTGCGTGCGTGTGTCTGTGTGCGTGTGCGTGCGTGTGTGTGTGTGCGTGAGCGTGTGTCTGTGTGTGTGTGCGTGCACGTGCGCGTGTGCGTGCGTGTGTCTGTGTGTGTGTGCGTGCACGTGCGCGTGTGCGTGCGTGTGTCTGTGCGCGTGTGCGTGCGTGTGTCTGTGTGTGTGTGCCCTTTGTTTTGTGTGTTTGAGGGTCTTGCTCACCTGAAGCTTTGCAGTAAACATTTCAGAGGAAACTAACATTGCAACATTGTATCTGGTATGAAGTGAGTGAAATCAGCAGTGAGATCATTGTGGATACTAATGAGCAGAGAGTCATGTGACCTCAGTAGTTACAGATCAAGTGTGTGTTTGAATGGTCAACAGCAGCTGTAACAGTGACAGCAGCAGCTGTTGTAACGGAGAAGGTTCCATTGAGTTCTACTGTTGAGCCTTCAAGCGCCATTCAGGAGAAATGAGCATCTGACCAAAGTAAATGATGATATTATCATTATGTCACAGCAACATGAATACATATTAGAGAGTAATGAGCTGTTTAACTTCCTAACACCAGCTCTAAGCAGCTCATCACTAAAATGACTGAAATTAATGATTTCCTAATTATTTGAATTATGTTCTTATGCAAATCCCCCCGATAGATCACTTAAATAAAGTAAATAGTGAATAGTGGCTCTAGACCTGTTAGAAATGGACTGAAGTGCAGTGAACAGCAGATGAAACAGATGTTGAAAAACTGCATCAGTTGCAGCTGAAATAAGGTAATAAATCTCAATAAAGCTGTACGGTGGGTAAGTATTGTGATCATATGGTATCGTGGGGCCTCTGGTGATTCCCACCTGTAGGTGTTTGTGCTAATGAGCCAGAACTATTCCAGAAGACAACTGAAATCTCAAATAAAGTTCTGCTCACTATTTCATCACATTGCTCACCCTGGAGGAGGAGAGGGTGGACCGTCTGCACCTTGCTGATGAAATGTGCATCATCAGCTGTGGAAATACAAGAGAACATCAGATCAAGTTATCATTAAAGAGCTGCAGAACGCAGCGCTTTCAATAATACTTTCTAATATTGTGCATCTAGCAGTTTAGTTTCCATACAGTTTTCATGTGTAGAGTAAAATGTGTGCAGTGAACACGACTGTATGGATTCATACATCTGGTCCCTTTGATTGTGTAGAAGCAGCATGCTGTACACAGACAAACTGACAGCAGCTATCAGATGTTACTGTCAGAGCTCACTGGAGACGGCCTGGTGACCATCACACGCTCCTCCAGTCACCTCAGCCAGCACATCTTCTTCAGGGGCAATTAAGCAAAGTGTGGACGGCTCCACGGCCTCATTAGGAGTCCTCGACATGGTGCACGGGGCCAAGGGCCCCATGACGGCACCTAAAGAAGTAAACACCATGTTCACCCATCACGCTCCCATCTTGAAATATATCCAGGGTGGATACACTGATTGTGAATCATTGTGAATGCAATCAGTTTGACTGCTGTGAACGTATGAATACTGCAGTGACACCGTGGTGCTGATGGGAGTCACTGCTAGAGATCTACGGTGATGAAGAATGAGGAACGGACTCGTGTTCAGGGACCACCTCCCCCACAAGCACCTCCTCTTCCTCTGTGGTTTCCATGATTCACTGTAAAGAACTATCGGTCAGTGGGGGGGGGGGGCATATCTAATGCAGGAGGGTGTCTCACCCGGACGGTCAACCTGATGAATGTGGTCAGACTGCTGTTTTAGCTGCTGTCCAAACCGTAACATTGTTTCATTGTGTAACATTGTGTACGGTTCTGATCCGTACCTTAATGTAGCCGTCTCCATCCTGAGGCACGTATGTTACAGCACTACAAGTACAGCTGTTAGTGTGGACGCTCAGTGTGAACGTAGCAAAACATATGCATTTACAATTCAATTCAATTCATTTTTGTGTAGCCCAAAATCACAAATTACAAATTTGCCTCAGAGGGCTTTACAATATGTACACGTTAGACATCTTCTTGTCCCGGGACCCTCACATCAGAACAGGAAAAACTCCCCAAAAAACCCCTTTAACGGGAGGAAAGAGGAAGAAACCTGTGGGAGAGCAACAGAGGAGGATCCCTCAATGAGAACGTAGTGTGGACATGGCCTCAGGCTTTGACAAAAAGTAACATAGAAATAAATAACGGTTGTTTTTATTTGATGTTTTGCACAGTGGACAGTCTTTCAAAGGGAGCAGCTTTTATCTTGGAGTTTGAGGTGATGCTGTGTCACTGAAAATAACAATACAATGTCAAGAATTGTCTTAATTCTTGTTCTATAATATCATAAATACAACAAACTATAGTTTTTGTTGATATAATATAACTATATATACAACTTTATAAGCTGTGATATAAAATAGCTTTTGCAGATCCAGACAAATTTTATTTGGTGGAAAAACAGGACAAAATGTCTCTTTGGACAGTAAAGGTTGCCGACCGCTGTGTTAGTGGAATCACACACTGTAGGTCATAAGAAACAGAGCAGTGGGCCTTTGAAGTCAGTAAAAACTGAATATTTGTGTGTGTGTGTCATCACTATCTGTGCTGCTGTGCGTGACCGGTTGGGATCCCGGCATCTCCAGTGGAGAGCCTCATATCTTCTGATGTGGTACTCCGGGTTCTGAGGGAACTCAAATCCTCCTCCAACAGTGACACACGGAGAACAGGTACTGACGTGTCAGAGTGAGGTTATGGTAATGACACAAGCGTTGACTTGGAATATCACACTAGCATCATAACAGCCTCCATCCCCCCATGTGCTCCTGCTCTGCTTTTGTGCTCACCACACCTGGGAGCATCCCCTCCCACAGACCACAGATGTGGGTATCCCCTCCATTACACAGCCATAATGGAAAGTGTCTGCTGCTAATGAGGGTGAATCGTTTCCCACACAGGCCACAGCCCATTCTTCAGCCCCGTCACTTTCGGAGCTCCAGACACCATCCATCACACAGCAGGGCCAGTGGCAGGCTGGCCCTATCCATCACTGCTATCCATCACTGCTATCCATCACTGCTATCCATCACTGCTATCCATCACTGCTATCCATCACTGCTATCCATCACTGCTATCCATCACTGCTATCCATCACTGCTTCCACACAACAACAATCTACACACAGAAGCACCATGTAGAAGGGACTGGATGTAGTGAGACAGCAAGTGACATGCCTCCACAATAGGTGAAAGGACTTTGGTTTAAATATATACGTCCAAAAGCCTCAAACTGCAATGTGATGACGTGAGCAGTGAGGACAAGGCTTTGGCAGAGATCTGGGAGAGCAGAGGAACACATGGGTCTGTAAAAGGACTCAGAAGCTCTCTGTTGGTGACGAGAGACGAAGACCCGAGACCATCAGTCAGTCTTGAGGGTTTCAAGTCACACCGGTGTGCATTGTAGACTTACTCTTTGACCTGCTTATTAGTTTCAGTCACTATTTAGTCATTTTATCCTTCATACATTCAAAGTTCCAAAGTTTGCTTTATTGTCAATTCCACAATGTACTGAACATACACAGGAGTTGAAAAGACATTTCTCTCTAGTCCAACACATAAACATATAAAGTGAATACAGTGCAATAGATTAAAAAACATTAAAAAACATTTAGACAATAAATATATATAATAAGAGAAAAAAAAAAAGCTATCAATCTGTATTTAGCAGCAGTTGGACATGGGGAGTCTTAAAAGAGAGGAGGGAGAGATTTTAGAGAGTTCAGCTTCCTAACAGCCTGGTGGACGAAGCTGTTTGAGAGTCTGGTGGTGCAGCACGGAGGCTCCGGTATCTTCTCCCAGAGGGCAGGAGGCTGAAGAGACTGAGGGGTGGCTGGAGTCGCACAATCATGGTCACTTGACCATGTGATTGGTGCTGTAGGTTGTAGTGCAGTCGTGTGTCAGCAAGGTGAAGAGCAGTGGACTGAGCACACAGCCTTGAGGGACCCCTGTGCTCAGTGTGATGCTGCTCGAGGTGTTGTTGCCGACACGTACCGCTTGTGGCCTCTCGCTGAGGAAGTCCAGCAGCCAGTTACACAGCGAGGTGTTGAGCCCCAGCTGCTCAAGTTTGAAGATGACATTTTAGTCCACAACAACTCAAAACATCAACGAAACGTCATTACATATTAATCAACTGTTAGTCCTTCATTTTTAAGCCAGTTTTAAATGTAGTCCTGTGTCAAATGCAGTGGCGGGCCGTGTATTTTATACCTGGGCCTTTACTGTTGTCCTGCAGCTGAAATACCACCTTATAACCACATAATGGCGCCACAGTTAGTTTCTAATAGGCTGTAACTATGTACGTATTAAATGTACTGACGTTCAGTACGAGACTTGCAATACGTTTGGATAGTACTCGAGCATCTGGAAAATGCAGAAGCTTATATTCAGGAAAATATAATGTTTTCAAGAAGTCTGACGTCTGTGTAGTAAACTGTCAAATCAAATAAAGAAAGTACACATCAATTATATTTTAACAAATATTCTCATTTTTCAAATTTAACTGGATGGATTATAAATAATACATAGAAATACATGACTAAATGTTCTTCTCATTTCAAGTAAAATAACGGCTGGATTAAAGAATACATTACGTAACACAATTCATTTTAGATAAATGATGTTCACTGAATTGCCCTGCAGCTTTAAATTCAGTTCATTCAGGGTGAAGTGAAAAAGCCACGATATTATATTTTTCTCATCTTCTAAAAATCCATATACACATACACATAATTATCTATTTTTGCAAGTCATATTGTCATCTTGCTCATATGGTGCAGGCCTAGACCCAGTCTCGACTCCAGACACATAATGCAGCAGTGTTGGAGTCCTGTCATGTGAGCGCTGTGACGGCAGATGGACCCCCCCCCCCCCCCCCCACCTCGCACCTCCTGGTTTGATGAAGAAGCTGCTAAAAGCAATATGGGGGAAAACAGCTGGTGATTATTATTATCATCACACTTCAACAATAATAATAAAATGATACTTCTAAATGATTAATACATTTTTTTAAAGATTGAAAACCCAGCCATCCATCCATTATGTAGCCCACCTGCTTATCCTATATTATTATTAACAAGAAGAAGAAGAATTACTTTATTATTCTCCTTGGGGAAAAACAATTCAAGTAATTTATTGTATTCATGTTTATTCTACATTCTGTATTCTTATTATGAATTGTTCATTCTCTAGTATTCATTCTCTACACTCGGCGTTACTGTTTGTTGCACTTCTGGTTAGATTCTGACTTCATTGTCTCAGTGACAATAAAGTTGAATCAAAATCAAAGACATTAAAATTGATGTGTGGAATTCATGGCGTTTCTGGAGGGGGAAGATGTTGGAACCATATAATTACCGTTTTTCTTTTTCTTTCCCTTCCCCGTTTTTTTCTCGTTTTTTTCTTCTCTGACTGGTCACATTAGGGAATGTGCAGCATTCTATTTGTGGGGTATGATATGTATCTACCTGTGCATGTACATATCTGTCATCCTCTACTGTTATTTTTCATTGTTGTTTCTGCTGAGAGACAGTCAGTAACGTCCAACAACACATGCCATTTTTATCTTTATTTGAAATTTCTCTAAGTGCCTTTTGTTGTGCCTTGTTTTGTCTTGTTTGTGTATTGTGGAAAAGCCAATAAAAAACATTTGTCCAAAAAAAAGAGACATTAAATTGAATGATATTTGTTGGACTTGTCAGTGAATGGCCGCCGCAAAATCGCCAACGCGCGAGTTGAAATTTTTCAACTTCAGCGACATAATCGCGTGACGCTGTGGCTCGATAGCCTATCAGCGTTGAGTTGCTCCCCCTGTCATCACTGGCTTCCTGCCGTTGTTGAATCAGGAAATAAATCCTGTAGCCGTCTGTGTTCACCCAGAGCTCTACGATACCTCATATCAATAGAGACCGGACCAAACTATGTGTATACATGTGTGTGTGGTTTTTTTTGCAGTGCGTCAAAAAATCAACGCGACCGGTGTGAACGCAGCATTAGAATGTAAAGAAGTTATATTGTGTTAGAATGTAACTTCTTTACATTATAATAGAATGTAAAGAAGCTACATTCTAATACAATATAACTTCTTTACATTATAATAGAATGTAAAGAAGTTACATTCTAACACAATATAACTTCTTTACATTATAATAGAATGTAAAGAAGTTACATTCTAACACAATATAACTTATTTACATTATAATAGAATGTAAAGAAGTTACATTCTAACACAATATAACTTCTTTACATTCTAATAGAATTGTCTTTTGAAGATGAACAGGACATGTTTCAGTTTCAAGTAATGACTGGGTTGTTACTTTCAGTGCTGCTTTAGTATTGATCATGTTTTGATATTTGAGTCATGTTGTGGATGATCAGATGGAGTTATGATGGTAGCAGTCGCCCAATTGCAGATTCAGCTTGAGCAAAACCTTTGTCTGTTGTGTTCAAATCAGGCCCACAGGAGTTTACAAGGCAGGTGTCCTTTCTCACAACACTGACCTGATGCATCAAGTGGATATGTTTTGCTGAACATAATATTATGCATTGGCCTCTACATCCTCTAGTCTAATGAGCAGACTTATAAACGCAACTCCTTCATAGTGTCATATTGCTTTATGATGATAAGTTCATCGTAGATGCAAAAGTATACTTATGTACAATATATTATGTTGAACATTGTTGCTCCTGAATGGATCACAGCCAACCCAATTATGTTCAACACAGCTCCATGTCCTTGGTCATGGTGCCACAGCACTTAAAAGAATAAACTTCATCATTCTCACAATTCTGACCCTTTGCTTTTTTATGAACAGCATTTACTTGTACTTTTACTTTCAATGAACAGGTTATGATGTTCATTTAATGTTCAGGTTATGATGTACATTTAATATCAGAAAATTACTTTTGTACTTAAGTACAATAAATATCAGATACTTTAAGACTTTTACTCAAGTAGTATTCTAATAGGTGACTTTTACTTCCAGGCTGGGTTTGGTTGTTTGTGAACATTGTGTGCACTCGTCTCGGCTTCAACAGAGTCAGCGATAGAGAGACGACGCAGACTGCTAGACACGCCCACACAGAGCCAGCGTGATAGAGAGACGACGCAGACTGCTAGACACGCCCACACAGAGCAGGCGCGTCAGCGGGCACCGATAGGCTGATTCCTGTAAAGCTGCCGTTTCTCAGAAGGAAGGAGTTTCGTTTCCGCGGAATTCCCCCTGCTGCTGTCAGTGGACGCTCCAGGAAATGGTTTCATTAAAGACAGGACTCTCTCACGCTGCTCCGCGGGAACACTTCATCCACCGACGAACATGTCAGCCGCCATGTGTGCCTTCATCCTGACGCTTTCAAGCGCACTCGGACCCACAGGTAATATCACACGAACGATCAGTGAACGGAGAGCGAGACATTACTGGAACTAACTCACTGTTCCACGGACGACCAGGTAGACCACTTCAGACATCACGGAGCTGTTAATACGGAGTCAATATGAGTAGAGTATCGCTGAAGCATGTTCTGTATTCATCACTTCACTCAGACTGGAACACGGTGCGTGTGTCTGGAGAAGAGACGATGCATCACAGCACGTGTTTCTGGTGATGTGGTGAAGATGAGAGGGACACCATGACCGTGATGATCACAGACAAAACACCTGCAGTTCACCTGCATGGCTTCAGCCAGTCAGAGAGTACAGCTGCGCTGGTGATGCTGTGCCTGAGTGGAGTGATGATACTAACTCTGTACCTTGTTCTGTTTGGACTGTGCAGTGGTGTCAGGAGTCCTCGCTGCACCCACACATGTCCGCTTGACCTCCTATGACATGAACCTGGTGCTGATGTGGGATTCACCTGAAGGTCCAGCCAGCAGCATCGTCTACACAACTGAGTACAAGTGAGTCTATTCTGCTTTTTTATTCAGATGGTTTGCTTTGTCCAGTCTGAACCCAATTTACTTTTTACATTTGAACTACTAAGAGCTGCTTACAGCAGGAAGTAACGGTGAACAGTGTACAGTGTGGATCGACACCACTACAGGCAATACCAAGTTTTAGGTCCCAGTTGCTCAAGACTAACACACACAGCTGTAGTCCAGTTAAACGCTGTTCTGCATATGAACAGATTCTATCTGCTCCATCATTCATGCTGTGATCAGACCGCATCTAACATGCTGATTGATTGCAAATGTCAGCAAATTCATCTTAATTGTTAAAATAATTGACAGAGTGTGTGTGTTTGTAGAGTGGCTCGTGTGGTTTCAGCGGTTGCTGGATTGGTTCATTGTTGGTGGTGTGTTCTGATTGAGGCTTCGGCTTTAGCAGACAGACCTTTAGATTGTTGGTCTCAGACGTAGAGCGGGTCGTGTTACAGAAGATTGGGGGCTCAATCCCCGCGTCGCCCAGTCCATGTCGAATTGTTCCTGGGCAAAGAATTTAACCCAAAGTTGCTCCTGATGGGCAGGTAGCAGCTGCATCAGTGTGTGGATGATGCTATGTAGTGGGCAGCACTTGAAGTGGTTGGAAGACTAGATCATTTACCAGGAGCATCATTTTACTAACTGACCAACTCACTAGGCAAACCAGCGGCCCTTCCCCCTCTACCACTGAACACAGAACTTCCCTCTCATCAACAGTAACATGAGTGCTGCTGTGCAGAAGTATCTTCTCTTCTGGGAAAGAGGACTGTGCCACGTCCAATGAGCAAACACAGATTACTCTGGCAACAAGATCTGAGAACTAGAGCTCAGTGTTCTTCATTTATTTGATTTGTCCACCGTTTACCGTCAAGGGATAACTTGTGTGTGTGTGTGTGTGTGTGTGTGTGTGTGTGTGTGTGTGTGTGTGTGTGTGTGTGTGTGTGTGTGTGTGTGTGTGTGTGTGTGTGTGTGTGTGTGTGTGTGTGTGTGGGGAGTGGCTCGTGTGGTTTCAGCAGTTGCTGGATTGGTTCATTGTTTGTAGTATGGGCAGGTAGCAGCTGCATCAGTGTGTGAATGATGTATGTATGTATGTGTATATGTCTATATATGTAAATGAATAAAAACCTCAAAGAAGTCACTGTGCTGATCCTGCTCAGCAGCAGACAGACGCAGGTAGAGACCAGCTGGTGAACATAGAGGAGCCGACAGCAGATGAAGACACACAGGAGCTGCTGGAGACCATGAACAGAGCTACAAGGAGACTGAGGCTTTAGAGCACAGGTGTCAAACTCAAGGCCCGCGGGCCCAATCCGGCCCGCCACGTCATTTTATGTGGCCCGCGAATCCGACAGCAAAAACAAAAAATATATGTATGTATTTTTTTGTTTTGGAAAAATAATTAAAAGTTTGACTTGAAAATAAAAGTATCCCCATGTTCGAAATTATGAGATAGAAAGTTGAAATGATGAGATAGCATGTTGTCTGTGTACCGACATTAAAACTATCACAACAGGTGGACAGGAGAGGCAACAGCCCGAAAAGAGGTTTTCCAACGATTGAAAAAGATCCACAAATAATCCCAAAATGTCCACGAAGAGAAAAATTGATGCAGAGGGAAGAAAATGTAATGAAAGATGGGAAAGCGAATACATGTTTGTGCTTCAAGGAGAACAACGGGTCTGTCTTCTGTGTTATGAGGCGTGTCGGTGATGAAGGATACAATTCACGTCGGCATTTTGACACCAAACACGGAGCTAAATTTAGCCTCCAAGAAAAACATCAAACTGTCCAAGAATTAAAAGGCAGACTGCAATCACAGCAGAATATATTCACACAGCTACAGCCCAGTGCATGCTGAAGGTATGTGAGCAGAGCTCCGACCAGATACAGACTTTTACAAATGTCAGTTTGTGAAGAAACACCATCGCAGACCGAGTTGATGAACTAGCAGCAATCTAACAACACAGCAGCTAAGAGACGAGCAGGTACTTGTGTTTGTAATGAACTGTTGATGAAAGCACAGACAACACGGATACATCATCTATCATGTTCATCAGACCTGACTCTCAGTGAGCAGCTCTTGGATGTAGCTGCATGCACAGGACGACGACAGGGAGGAACATTAGTGATGCAGAGAGGTGAACAAACAGCTTTGAACAAAGTTAATGTCAGAACTTGTGTTTGATATTTGTCTTTGTTATTTTCTTTAATAGTTTGATCTTTGATAGAGTCATGTGGGTTTCTGAACCCTCAATTAAAATGATTTATGTTATAATAACAAATGTGTTTCAATATCATTTTTCATTTATATAACTGCATGTACAATATGTTTACACTTGAATAAACAATAATCAAATGCAGAGAGTTATTGAACAATATGTTAGGAGAAGTTAGTTACATTCTTACAGTTACAACCGGCCCTTTGAGGACCGTGATGCTGATGTGGCCCAGAGAAGATGAGTTTGACACCCTGACCTACAGTGTTCATCTGAACACACATACGACTCCAAATTAACGTTTCTAAGTCGCAGCTGGGTGTTTCAACAGGCAGTTGTTTGCTAATATTGAGTTAATAATGTGATGGTTTGTTGAACATGTGTGATTTCCAGCGTGTCGTAGAGTACGGACACCAACATGACTCCAATGAATGCTAATGTTGCTCCACGTCTGCTGCATGTTTAGATGGGCAACTGTTTGCTCACATGGTAGTCATAGCCGTCACATATCACGTCATAGTCAGGTGATGATATGTATTGATGTCATGGTTAATAAGGTCTTTATTTGACATCATGGGAAACTGCCAGCTTTGTGTCAAAAGTACAGTATTTACACTACATGTCCCAGCAGCATTGTACCAGAGTGGCTGTTTTCTGTTTGGTATTGTTTTTCAGCAGCACAGCTCTGTTATTTAACGGTTATGTCAAATTGACCCGTTTCAAAGTTTGAAAATCTAGAAAAAATATTTGAAAGTACTTTTTTTGTATGAAACTTCTTCTGCTTGCCTTAATTTGTGTAATCAACGTGAAAAAAAAGATCATGTATTTGCAACCCCCCCCCCCCCCCCCCCAGCAGGTTTATATTACAGAGATGATGTTCGGGTCAATTTGACCCGGCAGTGAAAGTGGAGGCTATAAGGGGTCAGAAGGGTCAAGTTTAGACCATTTCTTTCTTTGAGAATGTGAGACAAAGTCTTTCTTACTCCCTCCCACCATGTTTCACCCCATTTCACACACGCACGCGCACACACACTATTTCATCCCAATCTCTAGGGCTGCAACAACCAATCGATTAAATCGATAATAATCGATTATTAAAATAGTTTTCATTGTCGAATTTCATCATCGATTCTTTGTGTCGCGCAATTATTACACCACTCAATAAGTTGCGGAGATGTTTGAGTATAACAGTTACAGTTTTCCATCATAACAGGGTTCCATCATAATGACAGAACCAGGGTTCTATCATAATGACAGAACCAGGGTTCTATCATGATGACAGAACATGATCCTTGCTTTGATTGCTCAGTTCGACATTGTGAACATGACGAACTGTAACGAGCGGTCCAGCTCAGTCGGCTTGTCGGGCCGCTCATGTTTTGTTTCTATTATTATTAATGTTGGTCTTGCGTCTGTCGGGCTTCTCAACCTCTTACGTCCTGTGCTGAACGTCTGGTCACTGCTGTCTTTTTCGATGTTGTCTTCACAAACACACATTTTAGAATGGAGATCAACGCAGGCAGGTCCCTGACACCAGCACTGTATCTTGTCCACAGATCCTCAGTCTCCGACTCCTTCGACAAAGTGGGCTGTGTGAACATCTCCAACCTGGAATGTGACCTGACCGCCATATTTCAGTACGGAAAGTACACGGGCAGAGTGCGGGCACAGTCGGGCACAGAGAGCTCCGCCTGGATGAAAAGTAACCAGATTACTTTGGACAAAGATAGTGAGTAGAAACTCTGTGTGTTCAGGCTCGTCACTCTAAACACTGCACAGTGATGTTTATCTGGCGTTTACAGATAATCTGCTCTCAAAAACACATCTTGTAAGAAATCTTTTTAGGATGGCCACTTCAATGATTACTTCTTAAAAGGTCTTTACACACTGGTGGCGTTTGTTTTGTGCGATAAAACTGTGTACTTACACAGCGTACGCCAATATTACACGTGAAAGAGAACAATGGTGACTTTGACCTGGAGCCCAGGGTTTTGAGTAAATCGACGACACGGAGGCTCCATAGACGGCAAACTTTAGTGTGTGTGTGTGAGTGTGTGAGAGAGAGAGTGTGTGAGCGAGTGAGCGAGCAGGGCAGATCCTCACAGCAGCTGTGGAATACAGAAACTGTTAACTTATCACACAGAAACCGGCGGTTCTGGTCTTTTAAATGATAAAGTCACAGTTATAACGATACAGTAATTTAGAACAAAACAAACAAGGTAATAAACACACGACGACTCAATTCTGCCCAGACACCAGGTGAGCCCTCACTGTGAGCTCTTTGATGGTTGACGTGGTCCTTTGAGTTTGCTGGTCAGACTCGAGCTGTGTGGATAAACCTCTCATGAAGTCAGCGTATTCTGCTTCCTTATAACCGCTCGATTGGAAAGAGAATTTGTCTCTTTCTCTGAAGAATGCGTCTGCAGGTAAGACTGAGAGTTTCGTAGTTTCAGAAGCAGCCAGAGGTGCACCACAGAGACTCAGACTGGCAGTCTGAGTCTCTGTGGTGGAACTAAGTGACGGGTGAATTATAATGATGAACTCAAAGAATTGACAGAAGTAGAGCTGAAAGCACACATGAGGGATTACTGAAGAATGACTCAGTCAACAACATGGAAGTCTTTACTGAGGAGAAGCAGAAGCCTTTCATTCAAACACACCAGCACCTTGTCAGCTCTGCTCTCGTTCTCCCTCAGCCGTCATCAGCTCTCCCGATGTCTCTCTCTCCTCCAGTGGAGCTGCTATCGAAGTCAGCATCAAAGATCCGGTGTTCATGATCTCTGCTCTCAGGGAAGTTTACCACTCGGCCACCTACAACATCACCTACTGGCAGCATGGCCAGAGGGAGAAGGTGGGATTCATTTAAGTGCTGTTAGAGTTATTCATTCCAACCAAACTGTTTGTGTTGATCTGACAGCCAGTGTGAGAAAAACTCAAGTAAATGCAATATACTGTGTGTGTGTGTGTGTGTGTGGATAGATAGATATGTATTTTATTTATTTTATTTATTTATCCCCAGGGGGAATTTGTATGTTACAGCAGCAAGACACACAGACTAATGTTAAAGCGTACATATTGCACCCTGAGTTAAAATTTGAAAAATGACAAAATATATCTTTCATTCCTCTTTTCTATGGGCGACTCTGGCTCAGTGGTAGAGCGGAGTCGTTTTTCAATCAGAGGGTCGTGGTTCGATCCCCGGCTCCGCTAGTCCCTGTCGATGTGTCCTTGGGCAAGACACAAGCTGTGCCTGTGGTGTGAATGTTAGTCCTGGTGGGCAGCTGGCCCCTTTCATGGTGGTCCTGTCATCAGGGTGTGAATGGGTGAATGATGACATGTGCTGTTAGAGAGCTCTGACTGTCAGAAGACTAGAAAAGAGAAGTACAAGTACAGCCCATGTACCATTACTGTCTCTTTAAGTGTTTTTAAATGTTGTGAACTACAGTCACTTTAAATCTCATTATTTTATAAGCACTCATGACCTTAATCTGACTGTCTGTCCTGTTACTGAACATGACTCAATTGGTTGCTTCAATTAGCTGCTTGTCTTATTAATGTGACATTTCTTATGTTGTTTCGAACAGTTTATGCTGTTTGTTTAAAGTCTGTTGGTTGTGCTTGTATATGAAACTTGTGTGCTGCTGTCTTGGCAAAGAATTAGTGCGAGCTAACGCGTGTGGATGAATTGAAAGGGTTCAAGAAGAAGGGAAACGTTAACAACAATAATCAAAGTTATTAGAATTCATCCTGGGGAACGAGATGATCTGCACTGAAGCGTGTCTACATGAGCATTTCAAGGTTCGTTATCTGATGTATTCTTGTGCTTTGTGGAATGTTTTTGATGACATCTGGACATAAACACGCTTGTGAAACCCGTCGCTGCAGAACAATCATGTTGACTGTCATAGAATGATACTGTGACAATATTGTCCTTGCTTCAGTTCATATTCATGTTGGCCATGTCACCGTACTGTGATTTCATTTTGTTAAATTCATTTTTTATTTCTTGGAGTCAAAACCGAAAGTCAGTGAGAAGTGAATCATCGGAGGATGAGACGGCAGCCTGATGACTGAGCAGATGTTTCTCTCTGTAGCTGCTGCAGGCCACACGAGACCACACAACTGACCACTTCTCTGTTCTTCCTGCAGGCCAGAAGCAAGAGCAACATACAGCAGAACCGAGTGATTCTTAGTGACCTGGACCCCTGGACCAAGTACTGCGTCCAAGTCCAAATCATCATCGTAGGCAGGAACCCCAGCAAGCCCAGCGCAGCCGTCTGTGACAGCACCACAAGAGGTAGATTGCTAGATTTGTATCTATTTATTTATTTATTTGTCAAAGCACATCAGTGGCCTGCCAAAGATCCTTTCATCCACCTGTGACTGACACCACCACTGGAAATGATCTGATTACAATGAGAAAGTGCTGTGAACAGGTTTCAAGCCTGCTAGAGGCAGGACTGGAGAATAGATCTGCTGGATGGATCGGTAGCCCACTGTGGACAAATATGAATAGAGCCCATCATCAGGTCACGTGTTGTATTTGTTTATGACTTCATACCTTAATACCTGCAAAGCTCATAACATTCCCATCAGCCTCACTTTGTCTTTGTCTTTAATTAATACATGTTAGCGTCACCACATCATTTTCTCCAGACAGGTTCACGCCTTTAGATAAGACATCCACAGGTCTTTTCTGGATCGGCTCATTATCTGGAGTCTGCCAGGTGCGTTCAACTGAGAGTCAGTTACGCTTTCAAGGTCTGTCTCAAACTTCTAGAGACAAAGAAGACGGTGTGTCTTCTCTTCCCGTTGTTGTGTGATCAGCTGAAGGACAAACAGGACACCAGGTTCATCAATCGATGAACTGCTTGTGCAGCAGACTGCTCAGTGTCGGTGTCTGTGTTCCTCACCTTCTCTTTCACTGGAACATATTTTCCCATTACAAACAGCAGTGTAATAAATCCTATCTTGGTGAAGCTTCTAACTTTTTAATTTGATGGCGCTCTTTTTAAACTAAACTGTGTCTTTGGTTTTATTGACGGCGGTAAATAAAGGTGAGAATATGCACACGGCAGCTGGTTGGCTGTGAAGGTATGAGGAAGAGTTTATTGTGGACCGATGGGTCAACCTCTGGGCTCCTGATGAGGAGATGGGTTCAAGTCCCATGAGAAGTCTGTCGCACACTTTATCCACGCATTATTCTGTTTTTCATTCTTGTTTTCAATCTCCAGCTGTAGTTTGGTAGGCTTAGGCAAAATAACACTGAAATAAGGTTTTTGAAAAAGATGCATCTCCACATACAGGATGTAATGTGTGCTCAGGCGCCTCCGTCCTGCTCCACACACCACGTGAAACATTGTTCCCAGCTGCTAATAGCTGGTTGGCTTCTGACACCTGGGTGCTGGTAGCATATGCCTAAATATTATAATACATGTATTTATTTTTGAAGGTAAGACTTCACAGTAGATGATCTGAGTGTGAGTGGACAGAACATTCAGCAGCTGTCGCGTGTTGAGCTTTGCAGTGACTGACTGAAAGGGAACGGGAGAAATGATTCTGCTGTTCTTCTTCTGGTTGTTGCAGCAGAAGAGGCTCCGTGGGTGGCAGCTGTGGTGACCTTTGGCATCGTGGCGATGGCCGTGGCTCTGGTGGTGGTTGCCGTCCTGTATCGGAAACATATTTCCCACTTTCTCTGTCCAAAGGTTGCACTGCCTCAGCACTTCAAGGAGGTGTGTGTGTGTGTGTGTGTGTGTGTGTGTGTGTGTGTGTGTGTGTGTGTGTGTGTGTGTGTGTGTGTGTGTGTGTGTGTGTGTGTGTGTGTGTGTGTGTGTGTGTGTGTGTGTGTGTGTGTGTGTGTGTGTGTGGTGGTTTGTAGTCTCGGTGTGTGTGGCAAGCAAAGAACATGACCACCTTGTATGTGATGTCCACAACATTGCCACACCGATTTCCACTGTATGCATGTTAGTGTTCGTGCAGTTATTCATGTTTCTTGTAGTGTTTTACCTTCTTTTGTCTTTCTTAGCAGGTGTTTAACACAAACCTGAGTCCTTTCCTTTCTGCCCCTCAGTACCTGCTGGCACCCCCCAACTCCTACATGTACCTGGCCATGCGTAACTCCCACCCCCCTGACGAGATCTACAACCAGGTCAGCGTCATCGCAGATGGCAGGACTCGAGAGGAACCGCTGGAGCAGCTGCAGCAAACAGCCTGACGCCACATAGAGACACGAAGACTGAAGAGCACAGACGCAGTGATCCAGAGCCAGTCGACAGGCTGGAGTCAGCTGGGACTGTGAAGAGGTTATCAGCAGGGGGACGTGAAAGACTCTGAGAAACGGTGTAATAACCGGTTGTTGCTTTACCTCAGAGATGAATGCAGCACATTCTGCAGCAGGGCCGTATGTTCCTGGAGCAGGAGTCTGAAGGGATGAGGTGTCGGCCACAGAGAGGTGGAGGGTCGACACCTCATCCAAGTGTGACGGTGTCCTGTTGACTGTGGCGTAGCACACACTGTACTGCACAGAAGGACGTCACACATTGGAGCTGCCCTCACCAACGTGTTCACGCTGTGTACTGACAACAGCTGCATCATCTGCCATTCAATGGTCATCACATTTTTCTTAAAGCATACAGTTTTAATTAAAATTTCCATGTTGCTATGTGAAGGTTTACCGAATGAAAATAAATTCAGTGGTAATAAATAAATTCAGTGGTAATAGTGAAGTGAAGCTAGAAGTGAAAGTGTGTTTGTCGTTGTCTCTGAGATGAGCTGAGGAGAGTTAGCAGCTTTAAGATGTTGGGAATCTGGAATATATACAAAACTGTGTGTGTAAGTGTGTGTGTGTACGTGCGTGTGCGCGAAATATGCCAAATATGCCATCTTCAACAGACAGTTGGATAGACCCAAGATATTGAAGAGAATTGAGATCAAATCTTCCACAGGAAGTCCATCCTTGAGCTCTAAAGCTGTGACTGACACGCTGCCGGAGGCATTGAAGCTGATAACAACAATCAAAGTGTCTGTGAAGCTGTTCTTTGTGTTTGACTCATATTGAATGTTGTTCGACTCTTTACAGTCACTATATTATATCATATTATACTGTATATGTCAGGTTGAAGGAACAAAAGGTTCAAGCTTTTATACCTCTAACAACATGCATGCACACTGATGTTATAAAGTCGAGCCTATTCTCAGGGACTGTCCCTCACAATGTCACTGAACTCACCAATAACTCTTCACCTGTCCAGCTCGTGATGCTGCATCATTGTAATCATTGATCACCAAACACAGGGAGAGACATCGTTCCTATGTCATCATGTTTGGTTCAGGAGATATGATGCTAAATACAGAATTTGGTTATGGTGAATGAGTATACTAAGTGCCATGCTTTTATGAAGAAGTGAACATCCTGTCCACATCTCACCAGGACGATCACTGATCGCTACAGAAGAGCCTCCTTAGCTGGAACACCTTCATGTTGACAATGGGGTCAGAGTGGGAAGTATAAAATAATGAATACAGAATACATTTCTTAGGATTTCAGATGTTGTATGGTTGTGTTTCTACTGCTTAGACAGCCATTTAAAAAAGTGCTCCAATAACAGAAACCAATGCAAAGGCTGAACAAAGTGCAAAAACGTTTATTCTGATACATAATTTTGTTATTGTTATTATTCTATTAATTGGCAAATTAGATGAATATGAAGTTAGTTATCAGGGCTTTTAAAGATTAAAGAGCCATTCAGAATGTGCCCCATGTCAACATTAGAGGCCAAACATCAAATGATGTTCTAGTCCGTGCCATGAACATGTGACGGCTGCACAGACACAGTGTAAGCTTTGATACACACACATGACTGTGGTATTCTGTGCATGTTACCCTCTATTACTGTCTCCATGTCATGAGGTGGATCACTTTGGGTGGACCATCGGGGTGGACTCTGTAAATTGGACTCAACAGAAGAAGAATACTCGATCCAGGAGGGGGCAGTAGTGCAGTGCAACGTTAGGACACCAACTGCCCTAACACCTCAGAGAAGAAGAACAGAAGCTATTACTTTGAAAGTCCAACCGGAAACTGTTTCCGACTTCTACTCCAGCTGCGGAGACGTAGACCGAGACGCGCCTGGACAGAGACGACGATGAGTGCATGTGAAGAACTGTCAGGACCTCGATGAGTATAAACCATGTCTGCTGCCGTTTACGTCTGCCTTCTCTTCGGGTACTTCCAGGCCAACGCTGGTAAGTTGTTAACGCTGTTAATGCGGTTTCAACGTTATTCCAACAGAGCGCGTTACATGAACGACTGTGTCCATTGACCGTGGTCGTGATAGCGTTAGCTAGCTAACGTAGCTAATGCTCGATAGGAATTCATCTCCAGAAGGTATGAACCGTAACTAGTTCCAGCTCGCTGAGCGACAGGCCTGACGTCACGTCTAGCTCCTTCACTGTGAACAGCACATTCACGTGAAGAGGGAAGCGCCTCTTGATGCAGTTAGCTTGGTGGCGCGTTAGCCTGTTGTTATCTGTGTCTGTCGGGATCAAGCTAGTCGCACAGTAACGTTATGTGCAGCGCTCCACGTTGATATTAATGTTTATGCTCATAAGGTGGTTGGGTTGGCTCACCTTTAAGCTACCAACTACAATGGCTGATAACGACAAAAACTTGACCTGCACCAAACATGGCGGTGCCTGGGTGACGTTTGTTATCGTGCTGTGCTCAGAGAAACAGAAAGTACTTCTGTGAAGTCATGTATCAGGTTCCAACAGAGGTAAAACTTAGCATTTAATATTTAGACAATATGAGCAGGAAAAGCATGTTCTCTAAGCAGTACAGTTCAACACACAGAATAACCATATATATATATGGGTCATGTACCAGATGAATATTCAGGTTCAAACATTTTGATGACAGTCACTATAGGTGATCATAATAATCTTAGCAGTGCGGTTGTAGAACTAAATGTAAAAGGTGCATTGAATGAAATCGTTCAGCAACATTGAAAATGAAGCATCTAAAGAGTTTCTATCCGTTGGGCGGTTGTCTTGGTCGGTACCAGCTCCTGTAATGCAGCATGACCGGACATGGATCCCTCGGCTGCAATGGAATCATCCACATGTTCATCGAGTGTTCTCACACCAGCGTTGTTAACACCAGTGATTTGTCGGTTCGCCACAGAAAGTGAAGAGTGAAGCCGGTGTGCGTCTCTCTGCTGGCCCTGAGTAGAGCGGGCCTCCTTCAGTCAGAGGGTTGGTCCTCAGGCCACTCGCCATCCATCCACCACTCATTATGCTCTCCACTGCTCCTCAAGTCTTCTCTTCATTTTGTAAATTACTATCACATTTAGCGTAAAATAGACCACCAGGCACGGGACAACAGGAGCGCTTCATGTCACCATTAATCTGGCCCAAATACCTGCGATTAAGAATATTATCCTGATCATCAGAAATATGTTAAAAAATCCTAATATGGCACGAAGACATACAGCAATCAATGGACCTTACATCGATGTCGTTCAGTGTCTGGCTGTGGTGGGAGGAGCTCGTGCTCCCCTGGAGAAGCTGTTAACCATAAGTTAAATCATCGGTACGCTGCACTTTGACACTATGTTGTGCTCTTGTTTTAGCAGAGGTGGAACTTAACTAAGTACATTTCTTCAAGTACTGTACTGAAGTACAATTTTGAGGTACTTGTACTTTACGCGAGTATTTCCATTTCCTGTACCTTTATCCGTGTAGTCCACTACATCTCAGAGGGAAATATTGTACTTTTAACTTCTCTACATTTATTTGACAAAGTTAGTTACACGTTTGGCTCCTTTTCAGATTTAGATTGTTAATGAAAAATATAAATCAACAAAATGAATATGATGTATTCTATAGCTTAATTATTAAGTTCATAAAGTAGATGACATGAGCTCTGCCGTTACCAGCTACAGCATAACGTGATGAACACTTGGATGCATCAATATTTATGATCCAGTGACGTAGACCTTCCATAAATGCATCATCATGACTGTTTACTTTTGGTACTTGAAATATGTTTGATGCCAATACTTATGTACTCTTACTTAAGTTAAATTGTGGAGGACTTTTGCACTGCTCTAGTAAATACTTTAATCATAAACACACTGGTTGTATTTCTATGAATGGTGATGAAACAGGAAAAGAGTCTCTGACACAACGCACGGTAAACTGAGCGTGAGCGGAGAGCACAAAGGAGTTAATGCTCAGTGTGCCGTTTGTTATTGTCTCTAACCTCCACAATGCAAAGAAATAATTATAATCCTCTGTCAACTCATATCTCATATTTATGGCCTTTGTAGAAGCTCTGTAAAGAGAAATGTCAAATATAAAATGCATTATAAAGAAACAAAGAATATCCTGTAAACTATTTGAGTTGGCTGCAAAATATTTAGTCGAATGTAGATTTTAAAGACCTCCAGTTTCTAAAACATCCATTTGAAAACGCAGAGCCGGAGTTTTAGAACGGCAAAAATAAATAAGTTTAAAAAACCTTTCCCGATGACGGATACGTTTGAAAACGCGGGGTTGCGTGTTCGTGTGGACGCTCGTAAACGCATCATTTTAGAAACGATGACGCCCCCACAGCGTTCACTACTTGATTGGTTCTTAGCAGTCATGACGTGTGCTTCCCTGATTGGTCACGCCCCTATCACGTGAGCCTTTCCCGGAAATCATAAACGACAGCATTGATGACCGATCGACTACCAGGTTAATTCAACATGGACGACTGATTACAGGTGCTGCTGACCTTGTTGTCTTTACCAGCAGCTGTTCAGGTAAAGTCTGCATCATTACGGAGGAAGCAGCTGTTAGTGGAGCGATCAGTGAGCAGCGTGTCCAGCGGCGGTATCAGACCTACGGAGCGGACGTCTGAAGACACTGTTGAAGGCGACGGACACAAAACCTTTTAATTTAAAAAGGAATTGATGCTTATTTTATATAACTATTGTGAAGTCCACACACATGAACTATAAAGGAGCAAAAGCAGTAAATGCTCTCCAGTACGACAGTACTCATAACCTAGTAAACGTTTATTTGTTTATGTTAAAGTGAATATGATGCGAGAGAGACAGAGCAAGACCTGCATCGCTGTAACGAAGTCTGATCAGTGTTGGTGTGGATGTAAGTCAAGTATAAAGTAAGCTTCAACACAAACAATTGGCTCCGTCACTCCCTGCAGCTCTCGCCTCTCTCACTCTCTCACTCACAGAGCAACCGACGATGCTGCTTAAATACGTTAATATCAGCTCTATTCTTCACGCTAAACAGCTTTTCTATTCATCCCGTGTTGTTCCTGCATCCCAGCCTGACCACCGTGTGATGACTGGTCTCCACCAGAGCCATGGAGGGCTGCAGGCTGTGGGGGCCATGATAACACAATACACATCGGGCCTTAAGTGTTCGATGTAAATGAGTACGTCGTTTGTTTAATCAAGTCAGATTTATTTTAAAGTTAAAGGCAGTTCAGTCTATTGCTGAGAGGAATAGTTTGAGCCTATTTTGGAACTTGTTCCATTTCCCCTTTTCGAGGCGTTGTTCTCCTTTCTGTAGTTTGAATATGTGGCCGAGCACGTGTTTTTATGCAAATGAGCACCATAGACGAGGGCAACAGGGTGTCCTTCATGTTGGCTTGATTCTGTGTTTGGGAGACGAACAGGCAGAGTTCTTGCTCTCAGCATGCTGTTGTGTAAGGTAGCGCTGGCTGTCTGTGCACCATGGACACTGCAGCATACGCTTCTCCAGTTCACAGCTCTTATATCTATAGCTTATATCTTTGGTAACTTTCCAGCTTTCTTTGGACAATAATCTCGTGTCTTGTTGTTTTTCAATATTGTCGGCAGGAGAATATTAAATATTGCCAAACTTAATTCAGACAGTGAATCGTATATTCATCTTGGCCACTGAAGTGTTTCATGTTAGTTGTTGACCACAAGAAGCACTGCAGGATTTAAAAAAGTAATATTTTGAAGTCGTACAATTCTTTATAATTAATTGTCTGTTAAACTGTAGAATGTGAAAGGTTTCATTGGCAAGCTTTGGTTTCAGCAGCTATTCCTGCAGGTACTTATTTAATTCTGTGAGTTTACCAACGATCACAAACTCTCTGGTAATCTGCTCGGTGTCGTTTCATGTTTGCTGTGTCTTCTTGCAGCTCTGAACACCAACAGAGTGGTGCTTCTTTTTCTAGATGGATGGCGTGGATGGCTGCCTCCCTAAAGTGTCAGACTGGTAGCTAGCAGCTAGCTTGATAAATGATCTCATAAATCTTTCCAGCCCAACATATACTTGTTTTAAGCTCAGCACCTCATCGTGACATCCGTTCACAATTGGTTGGTCTTTGATGTGAAGGAGTCCTAAAAGTCCGGATTACTGTTAAATTTGGCTTTGTTTTGTTGGAGGCATTTTGCCTTTACAGCATTCATTCAACACGTTTTGGTCTGTTTATTCCTGGTTCAGACGGTGTTTTCCCTTTTGGTTTCAGTTCTTGAGGAACAGTTTGTGAGTCATGTGTCAGGATGAAACCACGAGTGTTTGATTTAGGGTGGAATGAATCATGTCTGGTATAAACTGCACTGTGGCCGAGACAAAGAAGTGAGGAACTGAGTCAATGAAGAAAATATTGTGTAACCTCATCCGCTCAAATCCTCAGTAGTCCTCAGGACACCTGACACGCTGAGACACACCCACAGCTATACAAACACACACAAGCAGCGCTAAGAGGAGCCACCCTCCTCTAGAAACTCCCTTTATTTCCTGTTCTGGTCATTCAGGGGAACAAAGCATCTTTCATCTATTTAGGGCCCGAGCAACCGACAACGTCGGGCCAGCGAAGGCCCTATTGATAGATATTGAAAGGGTTTTTATTTAAAAAAAAATCTGGTTTTTATTTTTACACTTTGGGTGCATTTTGGAGTATTTTGCCATACTCCAAAACTCACCACATTTTGCAGACTAGTCAGGTCTGGTGAAAATAGCCATCTGACATGGGCTGCATATTTGTGTGTAAAATGGCTCTCTAGCGCCCCCTACAAGTTGGACCGGCGACGTCCCTCGGCCGGTATGTCCGATTGACTTGAAATTCAGAACACGTGTCCAATTCTGCTAGATCTACAAAAAAGCCTCTCAGACGCCTAAACTCCGCCTGCCGAAACTTTCCGCCATTTTGAAGTTTGTGAAAAACACATTTTTGCAAACTCCTCCTACATGCTGAGTCCGATTGACACAAAATTTTCTGTAGATCATCAAAGTTATCAAAAGCTTTTTGATATCTCTTTGCATTTACAGAATATGGACCAATAAACTTCTTAGGGGCGTGGCTTATATATTAATACACATAACTCCTCAACCATTTGTCCTAAAATCACCAGATTTGCAGCATATGTGCACATCGCATCCTGTAACAAGCTGACATTTTCTTTCCATTTAACAACTAGGGGGCGCTACAGTATACAGCCAGCATACAGTCGCAGGCTAAAGATGCTGCAGCAGATGGCGGCGCGTGTAGACGCAGCGACCCCTCTCTGTCCCGACCATGTGGTGTTTTGTGCTGTTACTAAATGTTTGTACGAAAGTTGTTCGTCTTCATCTCGTCTGTCTACGTCGGAATGCAAGTACAGTCGCCAGGCTCTGTTAATCATCGGCAGAACCAAGCTATACAACACTCTGGATACTGCACAAGCAGAAACAATCACGGAGCTAGGACTACTCCGCCGGCCTGCGAGCACACCGAACTCGACTGCTGCTCCTCCCCCGGAAAGGAGAGGCAGCAGAAGAGGGGCAAGCGCGGGGGTATCCGAGCTAGGCTAGCGGCTAATCCAACTCGCCCAGCCATACCGTCCATTATCATGGCTAATGTGCGATCCTTGGACAATAAAATGGATCACATACGTCTGCTGAGGACGGCGCAGCGAGACGTGAGGAACTGCTGTGTGCTTCTTTTCACGGAAACATGGCTAACTGACAACATCCCCGACTCTGCTGTGAAACTGGAGCAGCTAACATGCTACCGAGCAGACAGAGTCCTGGTTACAGGAGGAAAGACTCACGGCGGCGGGGTATGTGCTTACATCCGTGATGCATGGTGTCGGGACGCTGTTGTGGTATGTAAACACTGCTCACCACCTGTCCCACGGCATCAGGAAAGCAAAACAGAAATACTCGAAGAAGATAACCAGTCACTTTGAAGACAGCAGAGATACACGGAGCCTGTGGCAGGGCATTCAGACCCTTACGGACTACAAACCCGTGCCACAGATCTGCGGCAGCAACATCTCTGCTAAACAACCTCAACAGCTTCTTTGCACGGTTTGAAACACAAAACGGCACACGTCCACACCAGACTCCGCCCCCTCCCCACGACCAGGCTCTGTGCCTGTCTTCTGCCAGCGTGAAGAAGACACTCTCCACTATCAACACCCGCAAGGCAACAGGTCCAGACAACATCCCTGGTCGCGTGTTGAAGGACTGCAGAGGAGCTTAAGGATGTCTTCACGGATGTCTTTAATACTTCTCTGAGACGAGCTGTTGTTCCATCATGCTTCAAGGCCGCCACCATCATACCTGTGCCAAAGAAACCCACTCCGTCCTGCTATAATGACTACCGTCCGGTGGCACTGACCCCCATAATCATGAAGTGCTTTGAACGGCTAGTCATGTCACACATCAAATCCATTCTTCCCCCCCACCCTGGACCCTTTCCAGTTTGCATACCGTGCCAAGCGGTCCACGGAGGATGCAATCTGCTCTGCTCTCCACCCAGCCCTCTCCCATCTGGACTCAAAAGACTCATATGTGAGAATGCTGTTCATAGACTTTAGTTCAGCATTCAACACCATAATCCCACAAAAACTCATCTTCAAACTTGACCAGCTGGGGCTCAACACCTCGCTGTGTAACTGGCTGCTGGACTTCCTCAGCGAGAGGCCACAAGCGGTACGTGTCGGCAACAACACCTCGAGCAGCATCACACTGAGCACAGGGGCCCCTCAAGGCTGTGTGCTCAGTCCACTGCTCTTCACCTTGCTGACACACGACTGCACTACAACCTACAGCACCAATCACATGGTCAAGTTTGCAGACGAGACAACTCTGGTTGGTCTCATCACCAACAACGATGAGACCCACTATAGGAAGGAGGTCAGCCTTCTGACCACGTGGTGCAGCGACAACAACCTCCTTCTGAATAACAGCAGACCAAGGAGATTATTGTTGACTTCCGGAGAGGCTACACTCAACACCCACCACTGACCATCAATGGTGCTGATATAGAGAGAGTGAGCAGCACCAAATTCCTGGGGGTGGACATCAGTGAGGACCTCTCTTGGACAGCCAACACAACATCACTGGCAAAGAAAGCCCAGAGGCGCCTCTACTTTCTCCGCAAACTGAAGAAGGCAAGAACACCACCACCCATCATCTGCACCTTTTACCGAGGCACCGTTGAGAGCATCCTGACAAACTGCATCACTGTGTGGGGCGGAAGCTGCACTGACCACAACAGGAAAGCCCTGCAGCGCATAGTGAACACAGCTGGAAGGATCATTGCTGCCTCACTCTCCTCCCTGCAGGACATATATGACACTCGCCTCATTCGCAAAGTCACCATGATTGTGCGCGACTCCAGCCACCCCTCACAGTCTCTTCAGCCTCCTGCCCTCTGGGAGAAGATACCGGAGCCTCCGTGCTCGCACCACTAGACTCTCAAACAGCTTCGTCCACCAGGCTGTTAGGAAGCTGAACTCTCTAAAATCTCTCCCTCCTCTCTTTTAAGACTCCCCATGTCCAACTGCTGCTAAATACAGATTGATAGCTTTTTTTGTTTTTTTCTCTTATTTTATATATTTATTGTCAAAATGTTTATATGTTTATGTTGGACTAGAGAGAAACGTCTTTTCAACTCACCTGTATGTTCAGTACATTGTGGAATTGACAATAAAGCGAACTTTGAACTTTGAGTAAAACCCCCCCATTTTGTGCTTTTTTGCATTTTTCAGCCTTCGTACTTTAATGAACTCCTCCTACAGAATTTATGCGAACGACTTTCAATTTGGTCAGGATGCTCTTAAGACCTCTGTGATGAAAACTTATCAAATTCGTGAGTTTTCATGGAAGAACCTTGACGTGGCATGGCGGCCATTTTGCAACATTCGGCATGAAAAAAGGAAGTAGTTATAACTCCAAGGTACATGATCCAAAACTTCTTATGTATGATGCTACTTCAAGCTTCAGCACATTTCCATGCTAAAATGTTCGCATTGTCATTGCGCCACCGACTGGAAAAAGGAAATGTCACATTTTATACTTATTTATTCCTCCTAGCGAGGTGACCTGATTCTCAAATTTGGTAAGGTAATTTGATGATGCATGATCATGAATATTATGCATTTTTGTTGAACGCAGTTGCCGTGGCAACACATCATTCGCCATGAAAAAGTAGGCTGATGGTTTAGTGGCTTTGGATGCTCAAAAACTCATGCAACTTTATACATGTGTCAAAGGTCATTGGAAGAAATATTTTATATAATTTGTCTTGGCAGTTTTAAATTGCCTCTATAGCACCCCCTACAATATTTCAAAAGAGCAGCCCCAGCGCTACATTTCAGCGACATGTATCAAACTTGGTAGGCAGATGTATCCTATGGAGACCTAAAAGTAAGCGTCTTGGGACCATGCTCTAAACCCTACCGGAAGTTGGCCATTTAGATTTTTGTGTCATTTTTCCATAGATTTTGGCCTATTTCTAGTCTCTATACTTTAACGAACTCCTAGGGACTTCATCAGATCCACTTAAAATTATGTCAGTACGATTGTACCATTGTGATTTAAAAGTTATCAAAAGCTTTACATTTGACGTAATCGTTTAGCCGTAGCGGGCGGCTACTTTACGTGATTCCCCATCAAAAAAGCTAATGTAACTCAGCCGGACTTGTTCCAAACGGTCCCAAACTTCCCATGCTTGATAACACTCACGGCCTGAGGATGTCTACAAGCTAATATTCACTAGTACTCACAGCGCCACCTGCTGGCGAAAGAAAATCAGTGGTTTCTGACAAACTGCACCTGGTTTACGTGACTTTTACACTTGATGTAGAGCTACATAATGCATGTATGCGCGTCTTCTGTCGCGCCACACAGCAGATACAGGGAAGTGGTGCAAAGCATCAATTCCAGCATCTGGCGGCCCACGCGGGGAAAAAAAACGTCGGACTCGTGGCCGCGCTGTCAGACTATCACAGAAATTCGGGCCCTTGCATCCGCGAGGGCCCGTTCATCCGTTCATCGCTGCTCGCAGCAGCTTTAATTAATTAACAGTCCTTCAGAACAGACGGTGAAACCGATCGCAGGTGTCTAGAAGAGCCACAACTATTCAGAGTGATTGTGTCTTTGGCTTGTTCCTCTTTGTTGAGGTCAGTGTTATGCAACTGAGATTTCCAGCATGGTTCTTCTTTTCTCAAGTCTCAGACAGAACTAGCACACTTCCCCTCTGTTTTGTTCTCATTTTGGTTTTGTTATTGACATATTTATGTGCGTGTTTCTTTTGGCTTTTGAGTTCACTCGCTACATTCTGAGAATCAAAGGATTCACGTCACAGTTAGCAAAATGTGTTTTTTTTTTTTTTAAAGCGATTGTTTTACAAATGGTTCTCTTTTAAAACAAAGAAAAAGAACCCCCAGTAACATCCAAGCCCCTGGATATGTAGCTTCTTGTATAATGTAGTCCACAGCCAGCAGGAAGCTTCCAGGCGCTGTCCAGCCAGCTGCCACCTTATTTAGGTTTATGGAGTGAAATGAGGAGCATCGTGTCGTTAAAACTTATCGGAACTTCACAGACCAGCCGTTCCTCGTCTGAGCACAGTTCCAGCTCAGAACAGCCCACAGTGCTGTGTCTCGTGGCCTGTTGGCTCACGGCATCATACACAGACTGAGTCATG
This sequence comes from Melanostigma gelatinosum, assembly GCF_949748355.1. Classification (NCBI taxonomy): domain Eukaryota; kingdom Metazoa; phylum Chordata; class Actinopteri; order Perciformes; family Zoarcidae; genus Melanostigma; species Melanostigma gelatinosum. The sequence continues at coordinate 1,328,171 of NC_136643.1, read as the reverse complement.
TTTTGTTGAAAATCACACCAAATCTTACGTCTTATTTTAAGAAACAATGAGGCACCTGGCCAACCACATTTATTTATGTATGGCAGCATTTCTATTTTTTAGACAACATGATCTTGTTGTTCTTGAAGTCAGTTAAAATTGAGAAATACTCAACATTTTAGTAAAATGTGTTTATTTTTGCAAGTTAAGCATGAATGAATGTTACCGCTTGCCTTTGTGTTACATTATTGAAATTAGTTTTTAAAACCTTATAAAATATCAGCGATCAGTAATCTTACACTTATTTTACGCTGCTTTCATGCCATCATTTATTGTGCTCAATGAACTACAGTAGACCCTGAAACACTCCTTTATTGACCCGTGGAACCAAATGGATAAAGGAGTAACCGGGGTGGCCAGTGGCACCGCTTCAATCTCATTGGCCACCCCAGATGCCTCCCAACATGTCTGCCATGTCATTGGCCCTCACTGGTTGAACCGGCCCAGCACTACTAGTACTCATCGACACTCCGAATGGTTCTTTCTTCTCTCTGCTACGATGTGTGTCTCACGCTGTACTGAGCTAGAGGCTGAGACGGAGAGAGGACGTTTGAGACGAGGACATCTCACTCTGGAACTAAAGTATACCGATAGCAGAACCGTTAACTCCGGACCTTCTCAATACTCCGGGTTTCATTCATTTAGTATCAGTTCCTGATTATCAAACACCGTGCAGTTTGTGTTGGAGAAATAATCTCTTCGGTTTTCCTGCACTGGCGTAAATGTCCCGTAAACACCAATGTGCTCCATGCAGCAGCTGTTCAGCGCTGCTGCTGCTGTGTTAGATGCTGCTGGATGCTGTGTTAGATGCTGTGTTAGATGCTGTGTTAGATGCTGTTAGATGCTGCTGCTGCTGTGTTAGATGCTGCTGGATGCTGTGTAAGATGCTGCTGGATGCTGTGTTAGATGCTGTTAGATGCTGCTGCTGCTGTGTTAGATGCTGCTGGATGCTGTGTTAGATGCTGTTAGATGCTGCTGCTGCTGTGTAAGATGCTGCTGGATGCTGTGTTGGATGCTGTGTAAGATGCTGCTGGATGCTGTGTTGGATGCTGTGTTAGATGCTGCTGGATGCTGTGTAAGATGCTGCTGGATGCTGTGTTAGATGCTGCTGGATGCTGTGTTGGATGCTGTGTAAGATGCTGCTGGATGCTGTGTAAGATGCTGCTGGATGCTGTGTAAGATGCTGCTGGATGCTGTGTAAGATGCTGCTGGATGCTGTGTAAGATGCTGCTGGATGCTGTGTAAGATGCTGCTGGATGCTGTGTAAGATGCTGCTGGATGCTGTGTAAGATGCTGCTGGATGCTGTGTAAGATGCTGCTGGATGCTGTGTTGGATGCTGCTGGATGCTGTGTTGGATGCTGTGTTAGATGCTGCTGGATGCTGTGTAAGATGCTGCTGGATGCTGTGTAAGATGCTGCTGGATGCTGTGTAAGATGCTGCTGGATGCTGTGTTGGATGCTGTGTAAGATGCTGCTGGATGCTGTGTAAGATGCTGCTGGATGCTGTGTTGGATGCTGCTGGATGCTGTGTTGGATGCTGTGTTAGATGCTGCTGGATGCTGTGTTAGATGCTGCTGGATGCTGTGTAAGATGCTGCTGGATGCTGTGTAAGATGCTGCTGGATGCTGTGTAAGATGCTGCTGGATGCTGTGTAAGATGCTGCTGGATGCTGTGTTGGATGCTGTGTAAGATGCTGTGTTGGATGCTGTGTAAGATGCTGCTGGATGCTGTGTTGGATGCTGTGTAAGATGCTGCTGGATGCTGTGTAAGATGCTGCTGGATGCTGTGTAAGATGCTGCTGGATGCTGTGTAAGATGCTGCTGGATGCTGTGTAAGATGCTGCTGGATGCTGTGTTGGATGCTGCTGGATGCTGTGTTGGATGCTGTGTTAGATGCTGCTGGATGCTGTGTTAGATGCTGCTGGATGCTGTGTAAGATGCTGCTGGATGCTGTGTAAGATGCTGCTGGATGCTGTGTAAGATGCTGTGTAAGATGCTGCTGGATGCTGTGTAAGATGCTGCTGGATGCTGTGTAAGATGCTGCTGGATGCTGTGTAAGATGCTGCTGGATGCTGTGTAAGATGGCTTCTCAATGGCTTCTTTGCACGCTTCGAAGCACAGAACAACACACCTGCGCAGAAAACCACCCCCCCCACCGACGACCAGGCTCTGTGCCTGTCCCCAGCCAGTGTGAGGAGCACACTGCTGAGGATTAATACCCGCAAGGCTGCGGGACCTGACAACATTCCTGGTCGTGTGCTGAGGGACTGCGCAGAGGAGCTCACGGATGTCCTCACCGACATCTTTAACACCTCCCTGAGCCAGGCTGTTGTTCCCACGTGCTTCAAGGAAACCACCATCATTCCTGTGCCGAAGAAGTCATCTCCAGCCTGCTTCAACGACTACCGCCCCGTCGCATTGACTTCTACCATCATGAAGTGTTTCGAAAGGCTGGTCATGAAGCAGATCAAATCCACCCTTCCTCCCTCCCTGGACCCGTTTCAGTTTGCTTACCGAACTAAGCGGTCCACAGAGGATGCAATCTCCTCCGCTCTACACCCAGCCCTCACACACCTGGACACTAAGAACTCCTACGTCAGAATGCTGTTCATAGATTTCAGCTCAGCATTCAATACAATCATCCCCCAGCAGCTTGTGTGTAAACTTACAGACCTGGGCCTCAGCCCCTCTCTCTGCAACTGGTTGTTGGACTTCCTCACAGAGAGACCACAAGCTGTTCGGGTCAACAACAACACTACGAACACACTAACACTGAGTACGGGGGCCCCCCAAGGTTGTGTGCTCAGCCCCCTTCTCTTCACCCTGCTGACCCATGACTGTAAACCCAACTACAGCTCCAACCACATCGTGAAGTTCGCTGACGACACTACCGTGGTAGGTCTCATCAGCCACAACGATGAGACTAACTACAGGAAGGAAGTGAACCAGCTGGTCCGTTGGTGCCAAAATAACAATCTCTTCCTCAATGTGGGGAAAACAAAGGAGATTGTTGTTGACTTCAGGAGAACCCACTCCCAACCCCCCCTCCCTCTGACCATCAATGGTGCTGCTGTGGAACAGGTGAGCAGCACCAAATTCCTGGGTGTGACAATCACAGATGACCTCACCTGGAACAGCAACACCACTGCACTGGCAAAGAAGGCCCAGCAACGCCTGTACTTCATCAGGAAGCTCAAGCGAGCAGGAGCCCCCCCCCCCATCATGCTCTCATTCTACCGAGGCGCCACTGAGAGCATCCTCAGCAGCTGCATCACGCTGTGGTTCGGAAGCTGCACCGCCTCCAACCGCAAGAGCCTGCAGCGCATTGTGAACTCTGCCCAGAGGATCATCGGAGTCTCACTCCCTACACTACAGGACATTTACAACACCCGCCTCACCCGCAAAGCACTCGGCATTGCGGGTGACCCCACCCACCCCTCCAACAGCCTCTTCAGCCTCCTGCCTTCAGGGAGAAGGTTCCGCAGTCTCCGTTCGAGCTCTACCCGGCTGAGGAACAGCTTCTTCCACCAGGCGGTCAGGATGCTGAACTCTCTCCCTCCCTCTCTCCTCTCGCTCCCCCTCTCTCCCCCCCTGCCATCTCTCCGCCCCTGCCATCTCTCCCCTGCCATCTCTCCCCTGACCTCTCTACCCTCCCCCTCACCCACCTTTCCCCACTGCCTCAATGGAACATACCAGGACATCTACTCCCCCTCACACCCCTTCCCTCATCCAGCACCAGTCACTTTTTATCAGCACCAGTCACTTTTTATCAGCACCAGTCACTTTTTATTCTCTGCTGCTACTTGTAAATCCTTTATCTAGGCCCTTATGTTCTTAACTTTATTCTATTTTATTCTATTATATGTTATATGTTCATGTCTATATTACACTGTGGGACTGCGAGAAACGGCATTTCGAATTTTCTGTATGCATAACACATGTGGAAACTTTGACAATAAAGTGAACTTTGAACTTGAACTTTGAAGATGCTGCTGGATGCTGTGTAAGATGCTGCTGGATGCTGTGTAAGATGCTGCTGGATGCTGTGTAAGATGCTGCTGGATGCTGATGCTGTGTTAGATGCTGCTGGATGCTGTGTTAGATGCTGCTGGATGCTGTGTTAGATGCTGCTGGATGCTGTGTTAGATGCTGCTGGATGCTGTGTTAGATGCTGCTGGATGCTGTGTTAGATGCTGCTGGATGCTGATGCTGTGTTAGATGCTGCTGTTAGATGCTGCTGCTGTGTTAGATGGTGTTAGATGCTGTGTTGGATGAGAAGAGGGATGGACTGAGCTGCAACAGAAACACATGCGTCTGTCGGCCGTGAGGTTCCACTGACTTACTCTTCAGCTTTCCCATATTGGCCAAATGACCTCCTGTAAGTTTATGGTGAACGCTGTAGCTGTTGAAAAAAAAAACACAAGTGAAAGGCAGCCCTGTTTATATTAATTTATTATTAATATTTGCTTAGTATTTTATTGCTTTTGTACTGCTTTTAAACTATTTGTGTTGTGTAATATGTAAAGTAGTTCCTCGTGGAGGAGGCTGGAGAGCAGGCTGACGACGCGTTGAAGGGGTTTCATGTGACAGAAGGTTGTATTAAAGCGTGATCCATAGATTTGTATGATTTTATTTTGTGTTACTCAAGATATGAATAAAGGGCTGAATGCTTTTAAGACTGTTTAGTTATTTCTTATCAAAGATTCTGTTGGGGGGGGGGGGGGGAATAAATTACAACAACATAAACAACATACATGTGTTGGCAATCTTCTTCTGTGCCACAAAGCTCCATTGTTGTCCAAAAAACAACCCAGAGCACATGAATGAGCCACACTGCTCGCTAACATTACCATCAACAACAACAACAAACAACACACTGTTCTCACGCACTACAGTGAGCAGCTGCTCAGGACAAATACTGAGAATTTGATGCTTTTCTTCATCATATATGATAATTATATCATTTGGGTCAATAAATAGTTATTTACTGTCAGAATATGATGGATTGTAATAACAGACTGTCCATCTTGTCTGTTTCAGTCGGTGCAGAAGTGAAACCACCAGCGAACTTGACCATGATCACCATGAACACCAACTACACGCTGAGCTGGGATTGGGACCCGAGTTCATCAGAGAGTCGCGTCGTCAGCTTCACCACTCAATACGTGGCGTAAGTGTCCCTCAGACATGCATCCGTTAGGGCTGGCCCCATGCTGCCTAGTGGAGCCATTGAAATAAGCCTTCGAGTGTAACGTCTACGGCATGATCAGAGAGCTTCCGTGTATTCTTTCCCGCCCCCTCCTACTGGTGAGTCCAAACACAAGAATAAAATGAATAAACGTGAAAGAAGACGCTGCGTAGCTGACCGGCAACCTGCACCTTTGAGACGGAGAAACAACAGAACTGGAATTTCATGGTATTGCCCTGAAGCCCATCTGGACTTCCCCATGAGATGCTAATGAGCAGCTAATGCTTCATTGACCAACACCCTCCACTCAGCATCACTACATGGCTTTGTGCGGGATGGCAGGTGGGCCCACGGGGCTTCAAGGTGCATTCAGGTGTACCTCGTTATCTCAGACTCCAGCTGTTGTTGTAAAGTACCTCTTGGCTTCTCGTGGATCTTCTTTTTGTTGGTAGTTTAACCCGTCGTTGCCAGTGGGCCGGTGAATACATTATTTACATTTGACCGTATGGACTTAAAGTGGTACATTCCAAAGTGTCCTCATAGTCCCATGAGGCAGGAGATGTGGACAGCCCTAACATGCAGCACTCACCAGGAAGAGAAACCGGCCATTGTGAAGCAGAGCAGCACGTTTGTTAGCACAAGCTCTGAAGTGCTTTACCTGCACAGCTGCAGTCTAACATGATCCTGGATTCACGTTCAGGCTGGTAGAACAACATCACAGCTCGCTAAACAAACGGACCTTTGCAGTGTTCATGTCCTGGAGGTGTTCGCAGCCGTGTCCATGTGGCTCACATGTTGGCCACTACACCACTTTATAGATTATCTCAACAGCTCACTGTAGAAGCTGGGACAGATGGCGTGTCTCCCCCCACAGGAATTGTAATAACTTTTGGAATAATTAGATATGATAAAAACACTTAAATTTGTCGGTATGTGAAAGTGTCGTACATCACTGTGATGCTCTCGGCTCATTAAGCCCACGTACGTTACTCTGATCATTTATCCATCTTACCGTTCCATCTACGATCAGCCTGCAACGTCTTGCTTCTGATTGTTTTTGATCCAGCGCTGTCTGGTGGGAGTGAAACCTCCTGAGCTTCGGTGGTGTGAGATAATGTGAGTTAATGCGTTGAGTGTCTCAGCTGTGCCCCAGGAGAGGTGGGATGAGGTCTAGACGGAACCCAGACCATGTCCAGGAAACGACTTCAAGCCCTTACTGACCAGAGGTGGCTCATAGCCAGCAGCGTCTCATGCACAACATGCTGTATGAACTGCAGTGTGGATGATGGAGCGCATCTTTTATTGATTGCTAACTCAAACACTTCCAGATGTGTTAAACTAACTTGTATATCCTTCTGCTTTTTATTTATTGTTTTAATTGAGGGCGTCTAGTTCAAGACGATCAGTATTCTCAGTTGCTATGATTGTTACCTTACAGTTGTTTCTGGTTCCCTCAGGAGGTACAGGCTGTTTAAAAAGAAAGCTCCGCCGTGGACCACCGCCTGTGAGAAGACGTCGCGTAGGTCATGTGACCTTACACAGCTCAGTCTGTACTTCCTGGGCATGTACGTACTTCGTGTACAAGCCAACGTGAACGGGCACGTCTCCGACTGGGGGCAGAAGGAGTTCTGCCCAGATCAAGATGGTAAGATGAAGGAGAAGACGAGTGGGGGGGGATGTTCAGGCAGCTGTGTAACAGGATAGACTTGTTTCACACGAGCCCGTATCCGTGTGATCTCAGGCACAAACATCCAGAACAACTCGAGCACGCTTTGACGTCGACTGCACAGACGAGCGTGCGACCACAGAGATGTTGGTGGAGCTGTGAGCAATGCTCGGGAAGTATCCGCTGTGCTCTGAGTAACACACCCACAGTGCAGAGCTCAGTGCATGTGAGCACGGTGACGTCACATGACCGGTAAACTAGAGACGCACCAATGACCAGGTTTACAGAAGTCTGACCGGCCATTACAGCAGGGCTCCTCCTTCCTGAGCAGTAATGTCAGCCGCACCAGCCTCAATGTCAACAATTCAAAGTGTTATCTTTTTACTTGGTTATTGGCATCTATAGTGGTTCTCTTCATATAAACACACAATTCAAGAAATGGTTGTTTTTATTCAAATATTTGCATCTTGGCATTAGTAGTTTTAATCATGAATGATGAGCTGCTTCGAGCTCGTGTTAGGAAGTTAAACAGCTCATAATTCATCTCATGTTTATTGATGTTGCTGTGAAAACATCTCAAACTACTGGATTTATTCACATTTCAGTAGAAACTACATTTGAACACATCATGATAGCCTTTCATTTACCTTCACCCAATACTAATTTTTACTGAGTAGAGCTTGAACGCAACACAATGAAGTCAGTGCAACCTCATAGCGTTGTCTGTTCATCGTTCATCTCTGTGCTGTGAGCAGGAGAGCCGCTCACTGTGACCGCACGGTGACCGCACGGTGTGCTCACGGTGTGCTCACGGTGTGCTCACTGAGCAGCCTGATGGGATGAACTACAGTAGAACACACGTCTGATGACGTTAGTTGGTCCAGATGCTTTCAGGTTGTTTTGGAATTACAGGAGTAACTGTCTGTGCTGCTATGTGGCAACGTAAAACTACCGGTACTTTGTGTGACTCACAAAGGAATCTGAAATGTGAGATTGAAGGACAGAACACCGGCTGGTTTTGATCAATCTGTGCATCTCTAGGTTACACCTCATACTGCTGACGAGCCCAACATAGATTCTAAATGTGTATGTAATCATTTGTTAATCTGCACTTTGCAGCAACCCACACACTGACAAACTGAGGTCAGATACACGGTAATGGTGTTTGAGTGGTGCGCGCTCAAACAAGCAGCATGAAGCGGTGGGTGTTGGGCTAACGGGCCACGTGTCTCCAAACTCACCTGCGGTTGTGCTCCATGTAGCTGCAGGGGAGCTACATGCATGGGCTGGGTAATGTGGACTATAGACCAGAGAGTGGATGCATCAATAAACGCTAAGCTGGTTACGTCACTGGTGTCATGGCTGTCAAACAACTGAGCCAATCACAGTGAAGCCTGAGAAAATGCTTTAACAAACGGTGAAACACTTCACAGGAACTCTGGATGTTGCACAGCAGCGCCGTGTGAACGCACGGCGCCACGCACAGTTACAAACATGAAACACTTTTGCCAGAAACGTTGGAAAGGATGCGGTCGGTCCAGGCAGAATTCCGTGCGTGTGCGCGCGGTAACAATCTCATCAAACATGCACCGAAGGCACAGCTTTCAGGAGCAGTGCGAGTGTCTTTCCCGAGGACTCGTCCTCCTGCGGTTGATGGCTGTGAGCGATCGCACTGAGCTCCAGAGCAGAACTTGTCCAATCAGAGGCTGCAGACGTATCACGAGTCCTGCTGCCTTCAGACGGCTGAACTGAAGGAGAGGCTTTATTACCCGACATTATCAAGCAGCTGTGGAGACCCGATACCCAAGAATCATTCGTAGAGCGACGCAAACTGTTTGACTGTTTAACGTTTGAATATTCGCCACCACAATACCAACAACCGGCCTCATCCAACATATCAGACAGAAGCAGAGCTCACTTTAACTTCAGGAGATGATGCAACTGTCGGAGTGGTTTGTGTGATAATGTATAAGAACGGTTCTCAAACGCCGCCGTCACAGCCGGCTGCTGGTCAGCTGCTCCGGATGATCATGACCACGGGCCCGCTGCACATGCAAACATTACACGCCCACACAACAGCAGAAGGCCAAAGCACACGTCATTAGGACGACAGCACACAGCTCGACGCTTCATTCATAACGTCTGCGTTCATGTTATCATTTCAACTTCTGCATTAAAGCCTCGCTCTTCCTCACGTTCTCATCAGGAGATCCACACACCGTCTGAACCGCTGCCATGGAAGACGCATGCAGTGTTGAAACCCGAGCCGTTGCTTTGAGCGCTGTGCCACGCAGAGTACGGCTCCGCTGACGAGCTCAGTCGTGTTGAGCAGGAACACGAATGAGAACATCGGACAATTGAAAGTAGTGTCCACTGGCTGGAACAACACTGGGAGCTGCTTTGATTAGAGCTGCAACTACCTGTTGCTTTGCTCACCAATCAGTGTGTCAGTTGCTTTTTTGATAAATCATTTAGTCTATAAAATAGCAAATGAACGTGCCGCACAACCTCTCGGTGCTCAGTTGAGGTCTTCAGATGTCTTGTTATTGATTGTTAGCACATGGAAGTCTTGTGTTACTGTTGAAAGGTCCTAATCATCCATTCCTCTCTGCTCTGCTAGCTGCTTTGGGTCCGCCAACCAAAGTGGATCTGTCTCCTGCTGGAAGCGACCTGGACATTTTCATCTCTGATCCTCTGACCAGCACCAACACCTCCATGAGGGAAAACCACCCCGAGCTGTACTACCACGTCCTTTACTGGGAGCGCGGCGTCGACTCGCAGGTAGGACACGCCTCCAACAACCAGAGGCCCATGCATACCTTATGGCTCATAAAGAATATTCATCACAATGCTCCTCAGACTGCAACCTGTGGGTTTGAGCAGCCTTTAGTTTTGCAGATCTCTTTAGCTGGACTGATCCACACAGAACACCCGACCGTTTCTCACGTCCCATTGTCTTCAGTCCCTAAAGACGCCTGGTGAACCTGTGAGGCTGCAGCAGCCGTTAGTCCAGTGGTTCACAACCAGCCCGAGCAGAGCAGCTGCGTTCTGTGTCGGCTCTGCGTGTTCAGCAGAGCGTTCTTTTGGCTTGTGGCCTGTACGTCTAGCGGAGGCGTTTCCTGTCTGTGCTACAAGGTGAACTTCACACCAGAGAGCACGAGTTACTTCATGGTGCCGTGGCTTCCTGCCAGGTGCTGTTGCACAAAGCAGCCAGTGAGGATGTGTTCAAACTGGTTTGACGAGGGAGGCGAGGTTACTAGAGTACATCCTAAATACCTGCGCTGATGCAGAGCCGACGAGTGTCAGGAGACGTGGATGAAGCCACAGATTAAAAAGAAGCAGCCGTTATGAAGTAATTGGAAAGAGCTCCACCGCCACCATGCTAAACAGCTTCTCAACACATTAGTGCATCACTATGTATAATCCGGTGTTATAGATACTTTCTCTTTCTGAGCCAAACTAGTCTGGCTGAACAGAGGGCCCCCCCCCCCCTTTTTTTTTTTGTTTCTGCACCGCAACAACCCTGAAGGATCGTGGTTCCTAGAATCCTGTTTGTGAGCCGGTTCTCTCCCCCCACATGAGGAACCATGAGTTCTGTGTGTATGATGATGATGATGATTGGTCTGCAGCATATTTATAAAACTTGCTGCAGTGTCAACAAGAGACGACACACAACATGTAAGAACACACGGGTCAATAGTGAAGTCCAGTGAATTGTGGCGCCGGCCAGCTCACGCCACTCCAGCGTTCCGTGTAGCGGTGGTGCGTGGTCGGGCAGC
>NC_136643.1:1230000-1312500 GCF_949748355.1 Melanostigma gelatinosum | reverse complement strand
AAAAATTAATTAAATTGAATAACAGAACTTGCTTCTACACATTACTAGTTGAGAGGTCACCTCCAAGTCATTACTCTCACATCCATGCATCAGCGGGTCGTCCTTTCACCGCTTTGATCCCCGGCTCCGTCCGTCCGTCGGCATTGAGCGAGACTCTGAACCCAGAGCTGCTCCTGGTGGTTCTGTTTGATTCAGACTCTGAACCCAGAGCTGCTCCTGGTGGTTCTGGTTCCTCCATGTAGACCGGTTCTCTTTAGTTGTTAAAGCCGGTCAGAAGCTAGAACACACTTGGTGAATGGACACAGAACGGCGGGTCGTCTGTTCTGTGACTTTCATTACTTTTCTCTGCTGTTCTCAACTAATGGCCTTTTTCTTGAACCTGCAATGCGAGGAGGACGTTCTGAGGCAGCAAGTGTTGAAATGAAGAACAGGAAGAAATCAAACTGCAGGCCGGGTGTCGATAAGAGGGGAACCCTTCCAGGTCCATCTGAAGCTCCTGAAGCTCGATCCAGTCTTACTTTGACTCCAGTAGTCTGCATTACCGCACCATGCTGCCCGCCGCTGTCCGTTGTGACTTGAAACTGTATATAATCGATGTTCTGGTGACGTGAGTGTACGTGTCGCATCCACCAACTATTGCATCTACAGCACCCATGTTCATAGACCATCATGAAAATAAATAAATCATCCCCAAGACCAAACTGTGGTGCAGTGGTGTATAGTAACGAAGTAGAAATACTTCGTTACTGTACTTAAGTAGTTTTTTTGGGTATCTGTACTTTACTTTACTACTTATATTTCTGTTTACTTTTTACTTTTACTTCACTACATTTTGCAAATAAAACTGATACTTTTACTCCGATACATTTCCCCTGAAACCTTCGTTACTCGCTACAAAATCAAATCTATCTTTAGAAACAAAATGAATCATGAGAGCAGCGTCAGGGACTGTGGTGGAACACAGACTGCAAGCAGGTTTGGTGAATCAGTGGTCCGAGCAGCAAGTTAAATCATTGGTTAATCACGTTAATGCGCAATTGCAAACAAGTGCTCTCAAAGCCGCGGTGTTTTGATTCCCAGTGATGCCAGGATGCTACATGCTATAAGCTAGCGAGCGACTACATGAGTAGAATTCCACTCTACGATGACTGATTTCATGATGGAAGCAGAAATGGAAGCACCTGCTACTCCCGAAACAAACGACGGTGGTGACGAAGACCAACACCCGTGGATCGCTAGCGAGTTAGTGAGCTGAGGAAGTGTTGAGAGTTGTGCAGCACTAGTTGGCTAACGTTAGCTGTAGCTATATACACGGATTGACAGGAGCCGCGAGAGCGCAGCATTCGGGGAATTCTTCGCAGCTGTGCGCAAGCTGTCTGTGACGCTGAACACACCTCTACCTGCCTCAGCGGCCTGTGAAAGGATATTTAGCATCGCAGGACGAGTCTTCAGCCCAAGAAGAGCGAGACTGAATTCTCGCAATTTTGAAAACCAACCTCTTTTGAAGATGAACAGGACATGTTTCAGGTTCAAGTAATGACTGGGTTGCTGCTTTAGTATTGATCATGTTTTGATATTTGAGTCATGTTGTGGATGATCAGATGGAGTTATGATGGTAGCAGTCGCCCAATTGCAGATTCAGCTTGAGCAAAACCTTTGTGTTCAAATCAGGCCCACAGGAGTTTACAAGGCAGGTGTCCTTTCTCTAAACACTGACCTGATGCATCAAGTGGATATGTTTTGCTGAACATAATATTATGCATTTGTCCTCTACATCCTCTAGTCTAATGAGCAGACTTATAAACGCAACTCCTTCATAGTGTCATATTGCTTTACGGAGAATTATGATGATAAGTTCATAGTAGATGCAAAAGTATACTTATGTACAATATATTATGTTGAACATTGTTGCTCCTGGATGGATCACAGCAACCCAATTATGTTCAACACAGCTCCATGTCCTTGGTCATGATGCCACAGCACTTAAAAGAATAAACTTCATCATTCTCACAATTCTGACCCTTTGCTTTTTTATTAACAGCATTTACTTGTACTTTTACTTTCAATGAACAGGTTATGATGTTCATTTAATGTTCAGGTTATGAGGTACATTTAATGTCAGAAAATTACTTTTGATACTAAAGTACTTTTGTACTTAAGTACAATAAATATCAGATACTTTAAGACTTTTACTCAAGTAGTATTCTAAGAGGTGACTTTTTACTTTTACTTGAGTAGTTTTCCAGTAAGGTATCTTTACTTTTACTCAAGTATGGCTTTTGAGTACTTTATACACCACTGCTGTGGTGTGAAAATGAGTGCTTTTACTGCATGTGAGTTCTCACACACACACACACACACACACTCTCTGTAGAGCTGTAGTATGGACCAGTCTTGAGATGTGGTCTTGGTCTGAGCGGCTGGTCTCACCTGTTGGTCTTTGGTCTAAACAAAGTCTTGATTTCTCAAATGGATGCAAACCTCCATCATGTCACGAGCACGACTCCTTCACAGCTGGAGCCTTGAGATCTCATGTCATTGCAGCACAATTAGACAAAACCTTTTAACAAAGCACTAAATATCACATTCATAGAACAGTATTCATGTCGGTGCTAGTATTAGTTATATAACATGGTTATAACACAGTTATAGAGGTGGGATCATGGACATGTACATCGGCTATAATAGTTCAGCAGCATTCAGGCAGATTGCTGTAGTTTCCTGTTCCTTCAACATGAAGTTGAATCTTTGTCAACAAGACAGCAGGTGATCTTGTTAATATAATCACATGTATGTTAACCAATGACTACATTGTAAATGATTACTGCCAACTCTGCAGTTCCACTGAATTCTACAGAGGTTCTTTAGATTGTTTCAGCTCGTTGTGAATGTACACCCTGCAGAGAGTGATGCGTTTCAGTCCCAGCGCTCCATCAGCCCGGCGGCTGCTCTTAGTAGAACCGTCTGTACATACCTGCTCAGCAGACAGACGGACACAGAGACCAGCCGGTGAACACATTCAGCAGCTAAACACACATTCTCTCAGGAGTTTGAGGAGAGCAGAAAGAGCTGGAAGAGAGAAGGCTCTAACAGTCTCAATGCACATCTTTACTTCCCTCTAGTGGTATCTAGCTGTACAGAAGCTCATGAAGATACAATATGTGAGTCCAGGTCAGCGTGGAGATGAATGGATGAATTCTGCTTGTGGTCACCGCATTGGACACTTGCATTTGAAGAACACGAAAGCTCTGTCTCTTTTCAGAAAACGTCTGTCTGTATCACGCAGAATCAGCAGTAACCTCGTGCTACGAGGTGCTGAACTTGTAAATGTCACACAACAGATTCTGTCTTCTTAGCAAACAGCCCCACGTCCACCATGTTATGACCCATCTTACCACAAACGACAGCGCCGTGCAGCAATCTGAGGATTTGAACCATCTTTTGAACTGACTCCAAAGCTGTAGAAAGGCTGTCTTCATGTCGGGCCCGACAGCCACACTGGGCCGGCTGCTCTCTGCACACATGGAGTCAGTCTGTCTGTCACACAATCGCTTTCTTGTCCACAATTTTAATCTTTTTTAGGGGAAAACCTCCTTTTTAGCAGAGCCGGTATCCACCGCAGGTTCCACGGCACGAGGGCGTCCGTCAGGACTGCGTCACGTCGCCGACGCGGCGGCGGTGGCAGTTGTGCAGCTTTCCTTCAGTCGCTACAGCCCCATGTCGCTGACTTCCCGAACAAATGATTCACAGCAGTCGTGGACACACACTGGTCACTAATTGCTCTCCTTATGCTCAGTGACCTCGTCACCTCCTGGCTCTTCCTGTTGCCCAAATATTCCTGATGGTGATTTAGTGCTTTACCGACTGAACTCTCAACACCAGGTCTTGCAATCTGGCGCATACTCGTTGTGATTAGGGAAAGAGCAAATCGAGCGTTATCTACCTGCACAGCAGCACCAGCGCTTTCAGACCTCAACCGATTCTATAAAACCAGCCCTGCTAACTGTATCTAGCAAATACATCATCCTTTTGTTTTTACATATTCATATTACTAGATGCAAATAGCAATGACCGTTATTGAGGCCTGTCCAGCAGACTACATTTCCCATCAGTCGGTGAGACAGGAAGAGAGAGGCGGCGGAATCGCCACAATCTACTCCAAATATTTGACTGCACAAAGGTGGAGCTGGGCAAGTTCTCGTCTTTTGAATAGTTCGGCGTTCTCACTTTGCAAGCTTAGGCCTATTACTAGGCCCATTTTCCTTTTGAAGCAAGAGTTTCCACCAGATAAATAACCTAAAATGAAAACACCACCCTAGAAACATTTCACTCTGGTTCCAGAGCAAACCATCCGAGATCTGAGAGTACTGATGCACGTAAAGTCTCAGTTCTGGTTTCTCTTGACCGTGAAATTCTTCATGATAAAACAGAGATTATGAAGAAATCCCTCCATACATATGAGAAACCTTTCTATTGTCGTTCAAAACCTATTGTCCAGTGTGTGTCAAAATGAGTTTATCCAAGCCACTCTTTTGTTGCGCCTCAAAACCGTTTCAATAAAGATTGAAGGGTTGGAATTTCTGCTAAATTAGATTTTATATATATATTTGTGCATATTCCGGTACTGTATATGCACAGCGTAGCTGCTGCAGTAGCATCTGTTCTATCACAGCTGGAGAGATCTTCATTGAAAGGACACTGAAGGCTTCTGTGGAACAGATGGTTTCTCTCTTCTCCTCACTGACTTCAGGAAGAGTTTGAGTGACAGATGGTTCATCCAATTCCTTTTCCAAACTGTTTATTGAAGCTTCTCAGATGGTTCTGTGTTACGACCCGTGGCTACGTTATTACAGCTTTAAGGAAAGCTTGATTACGTTCAGCTGAATAAAGCAACACTTGATACAAAGCATGCTCTCTGCTCAAGGTACAGGTAGTCATGCCAGATTTAGGAATTGGTCAAATGCTTATCAGTGATAGGAAGTGTAATAGCAATCTTTCAGGGAAATTCTTAAATGTAATGTTTCATGATTATAGAAGCGACACTATTAGATTAAAGGATAATGTGACGATCACAAATATTATATAAAATATTGAAAATGGCCAATTTCTCCAAAAGCCATACAATTACAGTTTAAAATCATGAATAGATATTATCCAGCAGCAGAAATGATAAAGGTAAGATGCATTTGATGTTGACCCCCACAAACTATTGAACATCTTTTTCATGTCCAATCATTCTACAATTTTGGCAATATGTGAATGGTTGGCTAGCTATTAAAATTGAAAATGTCACACAATTTAAAGCACACCACATTTTTATATTTAAAGATAATCCCCAAATATATAAATGACATATTATAATGTATAAAAAGCATAAGCTCTTCATTTGCCAGGTGCAGCATTGAAGTGATGAAACCAGTGATGTGTTAGTCATGTGACCAGGATATATGAATTACTATCACTCTTATGTCCATCCTGATGGAGGATCCTCCTCTCTTGCTCTCTCAGTTCTCTCCCTCTTTTCGCCCCGTTAAGGGTTTCTGGGGAATTCTTCCTGTTCTGATGTGAGGGTCAAAGGTCAGAGGATGTAGTATGTGTGTACAGATCGTAAAGCCCTCTGAGGAAAGATTTGTCATTTTGGAATGTACTAAATTATTAATAATAATAATACATTTATTTCAATTGAATTGATTAGGTTTCAGTGATGTAACCACACAGTAGCTGGATGTAACATGTACAGTAACGTTGTTCTTCTTCTAGTTCCGTAATATTGGTGACGTTCCCTTTAAGGGGCGTTCCCGGAAGTCAGCTGCTGCAGCTGGCTGCAGCTGGCTGCGACAACAAGCAGGCTCGTAACTCCCCGGACTCGTCGATCCCAGGTTTTCAGGAAGTGTTCTAGACACGTTATGGCTGCTATGAAGACAAGTGTGTTTGGGGATTCGTCGCACTCTGTGAAATGACGCGGTCACGATGCTGTTCAATGTCCTGTGTGTTCTTATCGCCGCCCAAGGTAACGGTAATACGTTAATACCTTAATACGTGAGCGGAAACGGTTACGGTTTCGTTTTTAACGAACTAAACATACTTCTCTGTTAGTTGTGATGCAACACCATCGCGTGTGCTAACGCAGTCTAACGTTCGCTGTCTGTAACTTCGCTAATGGTTTCCAGCAGTTTAACAACAGTTTGTCTGTCGAGTCTTCAACAGAGCAGGGCTGCGGTCGAATAGTCCTTTCTGCTGAGGAAGGTTCCTCACTCACTCAAATGACCCGGAAGTCTCAGTGGCCGCCATGACGAGAGCTGCAGAGACAGCGAGGTCCTCCTACTGGCACGTCGGTGACTCGTCGGTAGTGGTGTATAAAGTACTCAAAAGCCATACTTAAGTAAAAGTAAAGATACCTTACTGGAAAACTACTCTAGTAAAAAGTCACCTATTAGAATACTACTTGAGTAAAAGTCTTAAAGTATCTGATATTTATTGTACTTAAGTACAAAAGTAATTTTCTGATATTAAATGTACATCACAACCTGAACATTAAATGAACATCATAACCTGTTCATTGAAAGTAAAAGTACAAGTAAATGCTGTTAATAAAAAAGCAAAGGGTCAGAATTGTGAGAATGATGAAGTTTATTCTTTTAAGTGCTGTGACACCATGACCAAGGACATGGAGCTGTGTTGAACATAATTGGGTTGCTGTGATCCATTCAGGAGCAACAATGTTCAACATAATATATTGTACATAAGTATACTTTTGCATCTACGATGAACTTATCATCATAAAGCAATATGACACTATGAAGGAGTTGTAACAGTGCGTTTATAAGTCTGCTCATTAGACTAGAGGATGTAGAGGCCAATGCATAATATTATGTTCATCAAAACATATCCACTTGATGCATCAGGTCAGTGTTTAGAGAAAGGACACCTGCCTTGTAAACTCCTGTGGGCCTGATTTGAACACAACAGACAAAGGTTTTGCTCAAGCTGAATCTGCAATTGGGCGACTGCTACCATCATAACTCCATCTGATCATCCACAACATGACTCAAATATCAAAACATGATCAATACTAAAGCAGCACCGAAAGTAACAACACAGTCATTACTTGAAACTGAAACATGTCCTGTTCATCTTCAGAAGAAGTTGGTTTTCAAAATTGCGAGAATTCAGTCTCGCTCTTCTTGGGCTGAAGACGAGTCCTGCGATGCTAAATATCCTTTCACAGGCCGCTGAGGCAGGTAGAGGTGTGTTCAGCGTCACAGGACTTGCTGTGCGTAATGGCTGCGACCAAGCGCACGATCGAGTATGAGAATAGCTCAGTTACGCAAGTCAGTGACTAGTCAGCGACTAATAGAGTTCACTGACTGATCAGCGACTAATAGAGTTCACTGACTGGTCAGCGACTAATAGAGTTCACTGACTGGTCAGCGACTAATAGAGTTCACTGACTGGTCAGCGACGAATAGAGTTCACTGACTGGTCAGCGACGAATAGAGTTCACTGACTGGTCAGCGACGAATAGAGTTCACTGACTGGTCAGCGACTAATAGAGTTCACTGACTGGTCAGCGACGAATAGAGTTCACTGACTGGTCAGCGACTAATAGAGTTCACTGACTGGTCAGCGACTAATAGAGTTCACTGACTGGTCAGCGACTAATAGAGTTCACTGACTGGTCAGCGACTAATAGAGTTCACTGACTGGTCAGCGACTAATAGAGTTCACTGACTGGTCAGCGACGAATAGAGTTCACTGACTGATCAGCGACGAATAGAGTTCGCTGACTGATCAGCGACTAATAGAGTTCACTGACTGGTCAGCGACTAATAGAGTTCACTGACTGGTCAGCGACTAATAGAGTTCACTGACTGGTCAGCGACTAATAGAGTTCACTGACTGGTCAGCGACTAATAGAGTTCACTGACTGGTCAGCGACTAATAGAGTTCACTGACTGGTCAGCGACGAATAGAGTTCACTGACTGGTCAGCGACTAATAGAGTTCACTGACTGGTCAGCGACTAATAGAGTTCACTGACTGGTCAGCGACGAATAGAGTTCACTGACTGGTCAGCGACGAATAGAGTTCACTGACTGGTCAGCGACTAATAGAGTTCACTGACTGGTCAGCGACTAATAGAGTTCACTGACTGGTCAGCGACGAATAGAGTTCACTGACTGGTCAGCGACGAATAGAGTTCACTGACTGGTCAGCGACGAATAGAGTTCACTGACTGGTCAGCGACTAATAGAGTTCACTGACTGGTCAGCGACTAATAGAGTTCACTGACTGGTCAGCGACGAATAGAGTTCACTGACTGGTCAGCGACTAATAGAGTTCACTGACTGGTCAGCGACGAATAGAGTTCACTGACTGGTCAGCGACTAATAGAGTTCACTGACTGGTCAGCGACTAATAGAGTTCACTGACTGGTCAGCGACGAATAGAGTTCACTGACTGGTCAGCGACTAATAGAGTTCACTGACTGGTCAGCGACGAATAGAGTTCACTGACTGGTCAGCGACTAATAGAGTTCACTGACTGGTCAGCGACGAATAGAGTTCACTGACTGGTCAGCGACTAATAGAGTTCACTGACTGGTCAGCGACTAATAGAGTTCACTGACTGGTCAGCGACTAATAGAGTTCACTGACTGGTCAGCGACTAATAGAGTTCACTGACTGGTCAGCGACTAATAGAGTTCACTGACTGGTCAGCGACGAATAGAGTTCACTGACTGATCAGCGACGAATAGAGTTCGCTGACTGATCAGCGACTAATAGAGTTCACTGACTGGTCAGCGACTAATAGAGTTCACTGACTGGTCAGCGACTAATAGAGTTCACTGACTGGTCAGCGACTAATAGAGTTCACTGACTGGTCAGCGACTAATAGAGTTCACTGACTGGTCAGCGACTAATAGAGTTCACTGACTGGTCAGCGACGAATAGAGTTCACTGACTGGTCAGCGACTAATAGAGTTCACTGACTGGTCAGCGACTAATAGAGTTCACTGACTGGTCAGCGACGAATAGAGTTCACTGACTGGTCAGCGACGAATAGAGTTCACTGACTGGTCAGCGACTAATAGAGTTCACTGACTGGTCAGCGACTAATAGAGTTCACTGACTGGTCAGCGACTAATAGAGTTCACTGACTGGTCAGCGACGAATAGAGTTCACTGACTGGTCAGCGACGAATAGAGTTCACTGACTGGTCAGCGACGAATAGAGTTCACTGACTGGTCAGCGACTAATAGAGTTCACTGACTGGTCAGCGACTAATAGAGTTCACTGACTGGTCAGCGACTAATAGAGTTCACTGACTGGTCAGCGACTAATAGAGTTCACTGACTGGTCAGCGACTAATAGAGTTCACTGACTGGTCAGCGACTAATAGAGTTCACTGACTGGTCAGCGACTAATAGAGTTCACTGACTGGTCAGCGACGAATAGAGTTCACTGACTGGTCAGCGACTAATAGAGTTCACTGACTGGTCAGCGACTAATAGAGTTCACTGACTGGTCAGCGACTAATAGAGTTCACTGACTGGTCAGCGACGAATAGAGTTCACTGACTGGTCAGCGACGAATAGAGTTCACTGACTGGTCAGCGACTAATAGAGTTCACTGACTGGTCAGCGACTAATAGAGTTCACTGACTGGTCAGCGACTAATAGAGTTCACTGACTGGTCAGCGACTAATAGAGTTCACTGACTGGTCAGCGACTAATAGAGTTCACTGACTGGTCAGCGACTAATAGAGTTCACTGACTGGTCAGCGACTAATAGAGTTCACTGACTGGTCAGCGACTAATAGAGTTCACTGACTGGTCAGCGACGAATAGAGTTCACTGACTGGTCAGCGACGAATAGAGTTCACTGACTGGTCAGCGACGAATAGAGTTCACTGACTGGTCAGCGACGAATAGAGTTCACTGACTGGTCAGCGACGAATAGAGTTCACTGACTGGTCAGCGACGAATAGAGTTCACTGACTGGTCAGCGACGAATAGAGTTCACTGACTGGTCAGCGACGAATAGAGTTTACTGACTGGTCAGCGACTAATAGAGTTCACTGACTGGTCAGCGACTAATAGAGTTTACTGACTGGTCAGCGACGAATAGAGTTTACTGACTGGTCAGCGACGAATAGAGTTTACTGACTGGTCAGCGACGAATAGAGTTTACTGACTGGTCAGCGACGAATAGAGTTTGCTGACTGGTCAGCGACGAATAGAGTTTGCTGACTGGTCAGCGACGAATAGAGTTCGCTGACTGGTCAGCGACGAATAGAGTTCGCTGACTGGTCAGTGGCAAGTGTCGGTCAGGAGTCAGGACTGTGGCATGGAGTTAAATAAAATGAATGAGAAATAAAAGTACGTTGTTACTCTCAGGATGTATGCAGAGAACGGGTGACTCAACTAAAATCCATACTATGGTGATACAACTGATTTATGGCAGCTGACCAATCGTAACAACAATGGGTGTTCTCAGGAAATGTGGCTCCGCCCACTCAGCAGCTTCTTGACGGCTGCCGAACGAGTGCCTCTCTCTGCCACAGTTGTGGCGCCTGAGTGCTAACAAGCCAGGCCTATGATGGAGTATTATACTGTTAACAAGCACAGTACAACCGAACCGTTGCATCTACATTATATTTGTATTGAACAGTTTGATGGATGTTACACATGAGCGAATTGTTTCTACTGCAGCATGTTGATTAAGTGTGAGAGCAGCAGAGGAAGGAGCTCTTTAGAACGCCTGCATGCATACAGAGCAATGGAGTCATGTTGTAGTTGCTGTTTGTAGTCCTTCGTTGTAGTTTCTCCATGGCAGACCTCGTCACATCAGAATGACGTATCTCAGTGAAAGCAGAGTCAGATTCTCTGAACACCACGTTGTCTTTTCCTAACTCCTCACCAACTCCCCTTCACACCTTTCCTTGACCCCACGACGGTCTCCGTAGAGGAAGGAGAAGTGGTTTGGAACAGACGTTCCGCAGACCAGGTCTCTGTCATTCAGGACCGAGCTGTTGAGGACTAATGGTGCCACCAGTATTCAGAGAGGGACACATGGTGGTGACATTGAAAGGCAGTGACTCACACTAGATTTCATCAAAAGTGAACTCTTTGAGTGATTCTGTACTAATGTGCACGCTATGCTTCCAGAGGACGGTGAAGTCTTAGAGATGTGTCTTAGAGATAACAGAAGCTTTACTGCTTCATATTGAATTTGATTTCTATATTCCCAATTGTCACCTGGTGCCTGGATTTAGTGTTTTCCTTTACAGAAATAATGATCATGCAGGATAAGACGGGGCAGAGTGACCCAATAAACCATGCAGGGAATGTGCCTAATGTCTGTAGTCCTGCGGTGTCAAACATCATCTTCTCATTGGCTGCGCTGTCTACATCCAGTCCCGTCTGTCCCAGGACTGTCTGAGGTTCCACCAGCACCGCCGCTGGACGTCCATGTTGAGGACTGGCTGCTGACATGGCCTCCTGCCCCCGAGAAGGGAAACGTCACCTACACCGTTCAGTACAGCAGGTGAGGTGTGATGCTTGTGTGTCGGTCTGCATCCTGCATGAGAAGAATCTGAGAAGTTCTTCAGGTCCTGTCTGGACACATGTCAGGCAATTATTGAATATGTGTATATTGGCCTCACAAACAGTATTTTAAATCACACTCAGTTCTTTTGTTTGAAATGTGTTGCAAGCTGTGAAAAGAGGCTCGTGACATCATGACGTCGTGACATCATGACCTGATGACTTGTAAATCTGTTCCTTGTCCTCAGCTTTGACAGCCACGTGTGGACGGATGTACCAGCATGTGTCCACATATCTTCGAATTCCTGTCCTGTTATTTCCACCAAAGAGAAGGACGAGCACGGCTGCGTGATGCTCCGTGTGCAAGCGGAGAGACGGGGTCTGACCTCGACACCAGTCAAAGCCTGCAGCAAGCACGGTAAGAACCCTCGAGCAGCTGCTGCGTTCTTCCTCTAAATGCATGCTGGGATTGATGCTGTGGGATTGTTTTTCATAATATCCTAAATGTAGCACGAAGCTAGAACACACATTAGCACTGTTGTATTACCACAGCTGTGAGTGGTCTGACTGGTCTAAGATTCAGGAAATGAATGATTTCAGACATGATTTCCACCCTAAGCTGACTCAGCAGACGGGTCGTAACACAGAACCATCTGAGAAGCTTCAATAAACAGTTTGGAAAAGGAATTGGATGAACCATCTGTCACTCAAACTCTTCCTGAAGTCAGTGAGGAGAAGAGAGAAACCATCTGTTCCACAGAAGCCTTCAGTGTCCTTTCAATGAAGATCTCTCCAGCTGTGATAGAACAGATGCTACTGCAGCAGCTACGCTGACCTCTTCAGAAGCCGCCACTGCTTACAGGAAGCCACAGTGACTCCATCAGAGACCAGAGAGAGGAGGACCTGGGATTATGTTCCAACGCCACTTTAAAAAAAAAAGAAGAAAAAATAAGTATTTTCTTAAAAACAGAACTTTTTTTAGCTTGAATTGTGAAATTCTTCTCTATTTTATCAGCAGCATCCTGATATATTGTTTGTTGGGATGGAAATTCCTGAATCCGTTAGAGCAGCGGTTCCCAAACTTTTTAGGCCGCGCACCCCCCCCCCCCCCCCCCCCCCCTTAATAATAAAAAAAAAAGCCTTTTAAGCCTTCATAGCCGCATAAGAATCGGACCAATGAGAGAACAGTTTGCTCGCGCGTGGCATTTGTTTACAAGATTTAGTCCGCTGTTAAATGTTGCAGTGTGAACACAAACCGAACAAAGGAGCAACTGCAACAAAGCAAACGAACTGAAGGTGTGAAAACGCCCTGAAACACTGCAACAAAGTTTCAATGACTTTCAGTGACACAAGGCGTCACTTTTAAAGAGCAATACGGATGTGAGGACACACGCACAGGCTCAGAGGCAGATTATCACATTTAATTTACAATTAATGAGCGACTAATGAAGCCAGGATGTCTTCGGACAAAGCATCGATGCGGCGACACAGTGTTGTTGGACACCGGGATCATGTCCAACTTTTTTGCTTCTTTCTCCCCAATCATACATTCCACCATCTCTCTGGCAGCTGGCAAGCTCACGTCTTCAGTGATTGTGTGCGGTAGCCCCTTTCTCGCTATTCTGTAACCAGATATGAAGCCCGTAGTGCGTCATTAATAGACCAACACATGAATGAGACTCCAGTTGTTTTTGGCTGTTTTGTAACTCCTCCAATTTGGATATAAAGAATGTAAGGGGCTTTTGACTTGCACTGGCGTGCTTGGTGTTCAGGTGGCGACGTAAATAAGAGCTTCAGACTGTTAGCCAGAACCTCGCTGCACACCACGCACTGTGGCTTTGGGGAATCTGCGTTGCCAATCCAAGTGAAGCCCAGACACACATACTTTTCATCATATTTCCTCTTTTTTTCCCAGTCTGATGCTCACTCTCGTTTCCTCTTTTTCACCTTGACTCCGCGATGGGCCGATGTGCTCCCGATGTGTCTGTGCTATCCCTTCCTCCTTTTCGGTCTACTCCGTCTCATCTTCCTCTGACTCTGGCTCGATTTCTTCTCCCGGTCTCTCCCCAACGCACCTCTCCGTTCCCCTCGCCTCCGATTCCTCTCTCTCTCTCTCTGTCCCTCTCCTCTTTTACGACTGATAGCTTCAGATGTCCCACCTGACAGTTTTTTAATTAAAATTACATTTTTTTTAATATTTAATATTATTACACCATCAGACCGCCATTACACTTTTCCTCTCGCGCACCCCCTAGAGGCAGCTTGCGCACCCCACTTTGGGAATCCCTGCGTTAGAGGAACAAACGAGGAGAAGCTGCTCAGGCTTGTGGGTGCAGCAGTCTGAAGTGAAGCAGCCGACCAGCTGACGGTCTGGATGAATCTCCAGACCGTCCTCTGGTCGCACATACACACAGAACCAGCCACGTCATTCATCAACTCAACAAGCTATGTGCAGCAGAGGTTCTGGAGCAGTGCATGTGACGTCTTCTGGATCATGGACCTTAGTTGCTGTCTCTGTTGTTCTGTGTTTTAATTGTCTATATTGTGTTAACTGCACTTCTAACTTCCTGTTTGGGGACATTCAGGTTTTGTAAGTCACGGTGTCAACCTACCGAACCACACGGTGTGAGGTGTCAAAAGCTTAAACTCCGAGTAAGCTTTCATAACTTAATAAAGCCACTGTGCTAGGTTGATGAGTTTGTATTGGCGCTCACACCTTCAGTCGATCTGTGCTGGTTAATGATATGTGTTGTGCTCGTCCAGGTGACTCGTGTACTCCGGACTTCAGTCTGACTGCAGGTGCAAGGCCGGGCTCCCTGACTGTACTTCTGAGCAGGAACCACAATCTGGCTCAGGAATACGGAGACAACGCTCGACACCGGGTCTATTATGGCAAGGAGGGCGAGCCCCGGCAGGTGAGAGGAAGCAGGGCCCTGTAGATGGTGGTGGTAGTAATCTACTGAACAGCTGTGAAGTCGTCCGACCACCAAAACATTCCACTTTTGTTAACCGCTGCATTGACTGACTTCAGGCAGCGTTGTTTATCCAGAAGGCCAACATGTGGAGAGAAATAGACTCCTCCCACTGAACGTGGCTCAGTGTGGAGCTACCGCACCTCCGACAGTTGGGACATTGTCACCTCATCGTGTCCCAGCATGCACTGCTGGTACGTAGTGCATGTAGAAACCAGTTGTTCAGGAAGTGTCTGCTTTCAACATTTCCCTTTGGCTGTTTGGCACATGTTGGACATTGAGGACGCTTCCTGCCTCTTCTAATGAACACTGGATCATCACTCCTGCAGCTAGACTCACTCAGAGCAAGAACAGGCACTGCAGCAGGTTCAGCTGCTCCAGACGTTTCCTTCACGTTAACATTCATTATTCATATTTGAACATGGTAAGCTTCACCATAGAATGAAGTGCCAGCTGTTAGATGTGATCACATCAATCACAAGATAGTCTGACTTACCTATGCAATGGAGGCAGCTGAACTCTGGCTGTATATGTCCAATAATCAGTCAGCCTCGTGTGATCCATGAGGTACTGTAACCGCTGAGATGAGTCTGATCCACAGGCTGCTGTTGCTGACACGTCTCCATGACATCATGATCCCCGTTGAGCATAATGGTCCTTTCCTGTTCTCATGAGCTAACGGTCACAGTCCTCCCGTTGGTACTGGCCCGAGTGTGAGCCGGTCTCCATCGAGTGAAAGGGTGCCGTGTGCTTCCATCGCTAACGTGTCGTTGACTCTTCGACAGGAGTACGTAGACGCCGTGTCCTCGGTGACCATTGCTGAGCTGCAGCAGGGACAGCGGTACTGTGCAGAGGTGCAGTACCTCTACTTCAGTCATCCCGTCGGACTGGGCGCCTGTGCTCAGTGTGAGCTCATCCCTGAGGCCGGTAAGACGTGTTTGTAGCTTTATTTATAGATTTGTAGATGATTTATAATGCTTTAATGTGCTACAACATGAACAACCAGCAGCAGGGTCCTTATTGTTTGTGGAATCTATTTTCAAAGCTGCTAGCTTTAGTGTGTGTGTGTGTGTGTGTGTGTGTGTGTGTGTGTGTGTGTGTGTGTGTGTGTGTGTGTGTGTGTGTGTGTGTGTGTGTGTGTGTGTGTGTGTGTGTGTGTGTGTGTGTGTGTGTGTGTGTGTGTGTGTGTGTGTGTGTGTGTGTGTCCCAGGAAAAGACTCCAAACAGTCCGAGGTCGTAGCAGCTGTGGTGCCGGTCGTCGTGGTCCTGGTCCTCCTGATACCTGTGGTAGCGTACTTGCTCATCTTCGAGCGTGAGACAATCAAACGGTGTCTGCGTCCTCCATGCCAGATCCCAGACGACGTGAGCACCGACGCCGATAAACACACTCACCACACGGCCCCTTCATCAAACCAGATAAACCCGGCGTATCTCAGTTCTTCAGCTCTTTCCATGAAGCAAATTCTATGTAGTTGAAGCTCAGTTACTATGGCAACTTATGCTCGGAAAGTAACCTGGTCTGTCGGGCTGATAGCGGCAACTTGAATTGGTTTCTTAGGTTCATTCAAGTCTGGTTTCAGACTTTAAGGCCACTGGGCCCACGGTCTCATTCTATTCACGCTGTGTATCTGACGGCACTAATTTGGTCGATGCAAACACAGGAGAGCAACCTCCAACCGCTTTATGTGCAGATGATGTATTCATGTCGTGATTCACAGTGTGCATAATGCCTATAGGACCCTCGAGGTTCCAGCGCTCTAAGAACAGTGTTCCTTTTGTTTTGTCCTCCAGTTCTTCCTTGGTGCTTTTCCAGAGACTCTCCTCGTCTCCAGCAGCCCCACAGAGGACCACTCTGTCATTTCCTCCTTCTCCCCAGTGGAGCTCAGCGAATGAGAGCAGCCGCCCTCCACCTGCTTCTGCACCGCCTCTCTGTGGCCTCCGCACTCTGCTGTGTGGGATCAGACCCGACGAGTGAACTGTTGGGAGACTGTGCTGAGCCCACATCTTTATATCTGGTCTGCTTCTCCCTGAAGCCAGACCTTCTGCTGAGATGAACTTCATTGCTGGGATGAGGGCGAGAGAAGGGAGAACCACTCCACGCTGTGTTATCCCTCTCTCTCTCATTGGGTGTAAATATAGGAAATTACAAGCAAAATGTAACAAACACTGAAGTCCAAAGTTGAGGAAGATTTCCAGATTCACAGAAATGTGTACGCCAAGTAGAGCAAACTACCTAGATTTGCGTTTCTGCACCATTTCTATGAGCATCCGTCTGTGCGATGCTTCTGAAGTGAGCACTTTGCCCGTGATAAACACTTAAACCCTCCAGCAGCCTCCGATCCGGATCAGTGGCACATGTACGTCTACGTGACACTCGTTCAGGTCACCGCAGCAAAGAACTTAACTTTAAAAGATCACGTAGTGTACAGTCATGTCTCCATGTGGTACTTAGATTCTTATGAAGCGTATCACTGTTTACAGCACGTTAGCATTACAGACATGAATGAAGCAGATGATATTGCTCACAGCATTAACCGAGCTCTGCCAGAAGTAGCGATTTGTTGACTCTGTGATCTTGAGGAAGCGTTTGTCTGTAACTCCTGAATATTTCTGAATCAATCAATAAACTTCTGACCTGAATCCTGAAGAAGAGCTCGAGTTCAGAGTGAGGACTGAGTCTTTCATCTACTCACTGCTGGGAACGGAGGATTCATCTTCAGTCGATCCTAAATAAGTTCTGACTTCAACAAGAAGGACGGAAGCAGCCGAGCGTTGGCTCGGACTTTATCTCTTTAAGTCAAAAGGCTGAACGCTACCCAGTCAACCCTACTGACCCTCAACCAGTCAGGAAGTCTGACGCCACGGCTTCTCTCCGGCTCAGCACTGCCAACAGAACATAATGTAAGCGTCCTGAGCGTCCTGAAGTGCTGAGTTGGAACCATGTGTATCAGTTGGTAGGATGTTGCTCTGGACAGTCTGACACTGACTCAAAATAAAAGACCTTTGAGACTGAACGCTTTGTGTGTCATTGCTTAGCAGCTCACTCAGCCTCACTCGTGTCTTTGATGTAAACGGTCCGGTCACCGAAACACATGTTGCTCATTTAACCCCTTGAGATTTCTGGCCTAGCAGAGAGTTTGGGTTCTGGAGGGGACCAGCTGAACCACAGCAGCTCAGGTGTGGCTCATCCAGCTGATGGGCCTCCAATCAGCACCTGTAACAGATCATCACACACAGACGGACACACCAGGGACACTTCGTGTAAACGTGGTAAAAACGATCGCAACCCGATCAGAGTCTCACTTCTCTTCTGCTCCTCTATTTCAGAAATTGCAGATTCTTAACAATTATGACATCAATATTTCACAAACTTGTGTTTTCATTGATAAGATACTTTTAAGGGATATTCCTGATCATTTCAAGACAGACTATAAATTCAATTCACAGGTTCACTCTCAACTCATCATCTTCATCCTCCTAAGTCACTGACTAGCAGAGGTCAGCTTTCAATAAGATTTAGGGAACCAAACTATGGAATGATTATTCCCACCTAACAAAAACATGTCCCTCTATAACATGTTTCAAAAGACGCCTAAAAGAACATCTGATTGCTGTTTTGTAAGTTGGCTTATGTATTATGTATTAAGTATTATCAATTTAAAGAAGTGATTCCGTCTGTATTTAACTCGATACCATGCTTCGATGTGACGGAGGACTCCTGTGCTAACTTTAGTCCGACCCAGATTGATCATCTTGTCGACAGTGCTACAAGCTCACTGAGAAGGACACTCGACTCTATTGCTCCTTTAAAAAATAAGTTTGTAAAACAAAGGAGATTCGCTCCATGGTATAACCCTGAAACCCGCAAATTAAAGCAAACATCGCGAAAACTTGAAAGAACATGGCGTTCCACTAACTTGGAACAATCTCGGTTACTCTGGCGACAGTCTTAAGACATATAAGAAGGCCCTCCGTAATGCCAGAGCAGCTTATTACTCATCGTTAATAGAGAAAAATAAGAACAACCCCAGGTTCCTCTTCAGCACTGTAGCCAGGCTGACAGAGAGTCACAGCTCTGTTGTGCCGAGTATCCCTATAGACCTCAGTAGCAATGACTTCATCAACTTCTTTAATGATAAAATTATAATTATTAGAGAGAACATTAATAATCTCCTGCCCTCGACCGATCTTTCCACAAATAGAGTAACCTTAGAAACAGCTGTAAACCCTGATATATGTTGAGATGGCTTTACTCCCATTGACCTTGACAAACTGACTTCAACAATGTCTACGTCTAAACCGTCCACCTGTCTCTTAGACCCTATACCGACTAGGCTGCTTAAAGAAGTGCTCCCATTAATCAGCACAACTTTATTAGATATCATCAACCTGTCTTTAGTAACAGGTCAGGTACCACAGGCCTTTAAAGTAGCTGTGATTAAACCTCTTCTTAAGAAGCCCACTCTGGATCCAGAGGTGTTGGCCAACTATAGACCGATCTCTAACCTTCCCTTCCTCTCTAAGATCCTTGAGAAAGCAGTTGCAAATCAGTTGTGTGACTTTCTGTGTAACAATAGTTTATTTGAGGATTTTCAGTCAGGATTTAGAAAGCATCATAGCACAGAGACAGCTCTGTTAAAAATAACTAATGACCTTCTAATCGCATCAGACAAAGGACTCGTCTCTGTTCTTGTCCTGTTAGACCTTAGTGCTGCGTTCCACACTATAGACCACTACATCCTGTTGCAGAGACTGGAACATTATATTGGCATCAAAGGAACCGCACTGAAATGGTTTGGATCCTATTTATCGGATCGATCTCAGTTTGTTTATGTAAATGATGAAGCCTCGATGAAGACCAACGTCAGTTATGGAGTTCCACAAGGTTCTGTGCTTGGACCAATCTTGTTCACCTTATATATGCTTCCTTTAGGCAATATTATCATAAAACACTCTATAACCTTTCATTGTTATGCAGATGATACTCAATTATATATATCGATCAAACCAGACGAAACCAACCAGCTCGCTAAACTGCAAGCGTGTCTTAAGGACATAAAAACCTGGATGACCTGCAACTTCCTGATGTTAAACTCAGACAAAACTGAAGTTATTCTACTAGGCCCAGAACACCTCCGAAATCAGTTCTCTAATGACATAGTTTCTCTAGATGGCATTGCGCTGGCATCCAGCAGCACCGTCAAGAATCTTGGAGTTACCTTTGATCAGGATTTCAACTCTCAGATAAAACTTATTTCTAGGACTGCCTTTTTCACCTACGTAATATTTCAAACATCAGGCACATCCTGTCTCAAAGCGATGCAGAGAAATTAGTTCATGCATTTGTTACCTCTAGACTAGATTACTGCAATTCCTTATTTTCAGGCTGCTCTAATAAGTCTCTTAAATCTCTCCAGCTGATCCAGAATGCTGCAGCTCGTGTACTAACAAGAACTAAGAGGAGAGATCATATTACTCCTGTATTAGCTTCTCTGCACTGGCTCCCTGTAAAATCTAGAATAGAATTTAAAATCCTTTTACTGACCTACAAAGCCCGTATTGGTCAGGCTCCATCATATCTTAAAGAGCTTATAGTACCATACTGCCCTACTAGAGAGCTGTGATCCAGTGAGTCAGGGTTACTTGTGGTTCCTAGAGTCTTAAAAAGTAGGACGGGAGCCAGAGCCTTCAGTTATCAAGCTCCTCTTCTGTGGAACCAGCTTCCCGTTTCAGTCCGGGGGGCCGACACACTCACCACATGTAAGAGTAGGCTTAAGACTTTCCTCTTTGATAGTGCTTATAGTTAGGGCTGGCTCTGGCTTGCCTTGGACCGGCCCATGGACAAACTGGTATCAGCAAAAACTACAGGGGGACTTCCTACACTGAGCACCTCTCTCCTCCTCTTCTTCACCTCCGTCTGTATGCATTGATGTCCCATTAATGCTCATTACTAACTTCACTTCTTCCCTGGAGTATTTGTGTTTCTCGCCTCACAGGATGACCGCAGTTTTATCTGGACACTGGTTCTTCAACCAGCCACGGCCCTGCTGACACCTACTACGATCTTCATCGTTAACATTATTAACCCTATTACCGATACCATTAATGCACAGTACTGATTATTAATCCTATTACCGATACCATTAATGCACAGTACTGATTCTGTCTCTTCCCCGGAGTCCTTGTCTCTCCTCACAGGTTTCCATGGAGCATGGTTTCATCTGGACCCTGGTCCTTCCTCCTACCATGGCCCTGCTGACTCCAACTGCTAATATCACTTTTATTACTCACATTACTATTTCATACTACCGATACCATTAATGCACATTATTGACCTGCTTCTTCACCAGAGTCTCTGTGCTTCCTCTCCTCACAGGTTCCTGTGTATCCGGGTTTACCTGGACCAGGTCTTGCCTCCTGTCGTGGTTGTGTCATACATTGAATGTGCTGTAATTACATTGAATGTGTTGTAATTCACTATCCTGTTCTACACATGACATCATTGCACGCCTGTCCATCCTGGGAGAGGGATCCTCCTCTGTTGCTCTCCCACAGGTTTCTTCCTCTTTCCTCCCGTTAAAGGGGTTTTTGGGGAGTTTTTCCTGTTCTGATGTGAGGGTCCCGGGACAAGAGGATGTCAAATGTGTACATATTGTAAAGCCCTCTGAGGCAAATTTGTAATTTGTGATTTTGGGCTACACAAAAATAAATTGAATTGAATTGAATTGAATTAGTTTTCATGTCTTTCTTGTTTTAGCTGTTATATTACACATGCACACACGCTCACTCAACACAATTACATTATTTCTTTGTTGTGTTGTAATGTCATGTCTTATGCATATTTTATTTTTTCTTTGTAATTTTGTAAAATTGTAATATTATATAGGTGGAGGCTTCAAATAAGCCAAGTTGGCTTACTGTCTCTTCCTGCACTGTGATTCATTTATCTCTGTTATGTTTGATTATTTTAGATTTTGTTTGAATTGTGCAAAATCAATAATCAATAACTCAATAACTCTAATGTGGACATGGCCTTAGTGTATGGGAGGAGGGTCGTCACAAGTCCTACTCCGGAGGTTAACGTCATGTAGCCTGATTATAGTCCGATCTATCGTATATGAAGCAATGATAATTGTGGTGGAAAATTTCTAGGTTAATCGGGAGAAGAGAGTTTTTGTTCACAAGTCAATAACAAAGTCTTCAAAAGATTCAAAGTTGTCTTTGTCCATTTATTTGCTTGCAAGGGAAGAGTGCACCACAGATACTCATTCAGCAGTCTGGTGGTAGCTTCACCGAGGTACAACATCCAGCATCCTTTCATACCGACAGGCCTCCGCCCCATGACCCCCATGCAGGAAGAGTCCAGTCTGGTCTTATCTGGTTCATGCAGGAAGAGTCTAGTCTGGTCTTATCTGGTTCATGCAGGAAGAGTCTAGTCTGGTCTTATCTGGTTCATGCAGGAAGAGTCTGGTCTTATCTGGTTCATTCAGGAAGAGTCTAGTCTGGTCTTATCTGGTTCATGCAGGAAGAGTCTGGTCTGGTCTTATCTGGTTCATTCAGGAAGAGTCTGGTCTGGTCTTATCTGGTTCATGCAGGAAGAGTCTAGTCTGGTCTTATCTGGTTCATGCAGGAAGAGTCCGGTCTGGTCTTATCTGGTTCATGCAGGAAGAGTCTGGTCTGGTCTTATCTGGTTCATGCAGGAAGAGTCTAGTCTGGTCTTATCTGGTTCATGCAGGAAGAGTCTAGTCTGGTCTTATCTGGTTCATGCAGGAAGAGTCTAGTCTGGTCTTATCTGGTTCATTCAGGAAGAGTCTAGTCTGGTCTTATCTGGTTCATGCAGGAAGAGTCTAGTCTGGTCTTATCTGGTTCATGCAGGAAGAGTCTAGTCTGGTCTTATCTGGTTCATGCAGGAAGAGTCTAGTCTGGTCTTATCTGGTTCATGCAGGAAGAGTCTGGTCTGGTCTTATCTGGTTCATGCAGGAAGAGTCCGGTCTGGTCTTATCTGGTTCATTCAGGAAGAGTCTAGTCTGGTCTTATCTGGTTCATGCAGGAAGAGTCTAGTCTGGTCTTATCTGGTTCATTCAGGAAGAGTCTAGTCTGGTCTTATCTGGTTCATGCAGGAAGAGTCTAGTCTGGTCTTATCTGGTTCATGCAGGAAGAGTCTAGTCTGGTCTTATCTGGTTCATGCAGGAAGAGTCTAGTCTGGTCTTATCTGGTTCATTCAGGAAGAGTCCGGTCTGGTCTTATCTGGTTCATGCAGGAAGAGTCTGGTCTGGTCTTATCTGGTTCATGCAGGAAGAGTCTAGTCTGGTCTTATCTGGTTCATGCAGGAAGAGTCTAGTCTGGTCTTATCTGGTTCATGCAGGAAGAGTCTAGTCTGGTCTTATCTGGTTCATGCAGGAAGAGTCTGGTCTGGTCTTATCTGGTTCATGCAGGAAGAGTCGGGTCTGGTCTTATCTGGTTCATTCAGGAAGAGTCTAGTCTGGTCTTATCTGGTTCATGCAGGAAGAGTCTGGTCTGGTCTTATCTGGTTCATGCAGGAAGAGTCCGGTCTGGTCTTATCTGGTTCATGCAGGAAGAGCCTAGTCTGGTCTTATCTGGTTCATGCAGGAAGAGTCCGGTCTGGTCTTATCTGGTTCATTCAGGAAGAGTCCGGTCTGGTCTTATCTGGTTCATGCAGGAAGAGTCCGGTCTGGTCTTATCTGGTTCATGCAGGAAGAGTCCGGTCTGGTCTTATCTGGTTCATGCAGGAAGAGTCTAGTCTGGTCTTATCTGGTTCATGCAGGAAGAGTCTAGTCTGGTCTTATCTGGTTCATTCAGGAAGAGTCTAGTCTGGTCTTATCTGGTTCATGCAGGAAGAGTCTAGTCTGGTCTTATCTGGTTCATGCAGGAAGAGTCTAGTCTGGTCTTATCTGGTTCATGCAGGAAGAGTCTAGTCTGGTCTTATCTGGTTCATGCAGGAAGAGTCTAGTCTGGTCTTATCTGGTTCATGCAGGAAGAGTCTAGTCTGGTCTTATCTGGTTCATGCAGGAAGAGTCTAGTCTGGTCTTATCTGGTTCATGCAGGAAGAGTCTGGTCTGGTCTTATCTGGTTCATGCAGGAAGAGTCTAGTCTGGTCTTATCTGGTTCATGCAGGAAGAGTCTGGTCTGGTCTTATCTGGTTCATGCAGGAAGAGTCCGGTCTGGTCTTATCTGGTTCATGCAGGAAGAGTCCGGTCTGGTCTTATCTGGTTCATGCAGGAAGAGTCTGGTCTGGTCTTATCTGGTTCATGCAGGAAGAGTCTAGTCTGGTCTTATCTGGTTCATGCAGGAAGAGTCCGGTCTGGTCTTATCTGGTTCATGCAGGAAGAGTCTAGTCTGGTCTTATCTGGTTCATGCAGGAAGAGTCCGGTCTGGTCTTATCTGGTTCATGCAGGAAGAGTCCGGTCTGGTCTTATCTGGTTCATTCAGGAAGAGTCTGGTCTGGTCTTATCTGGTTCATGCAGGAAGAGTCTGGTCTGGTCTTATCTGGTTCATGCAGGAAGAGTCCGGTCTGGTCTTATCTGGTTCATGCAGGAAGAGTCCGGTCTGGTCTTATCTGGTTCATTCAGGAAGAGTCTGGTCTGGTCTTATCTGGTTCATGCAGGAAGAGTCTGGTCTGGTCTTATCTGGTTCATGCAGGAAGAGTCTGGTCTGGTCTTATCTGGTTCATGCAGGAAGAGTCCGGTCTGGTCTTATCTGGTTCATGCAGGAAGAGTCCGGTCTGGTCTTATCTGGTTCATGCAGGGAGCTCAACTGTGAGTCGGTTGTGGTTTCTATTAGTGATGGGTCATGCGCACAAGCATCGGCTCTGAGAGCCGGCTCTTTGTAGTGAATCAGAAGAGCCGGCTCGCATCGAGTGAGAGCCGGCTCCCAGTTTTTTGCCCATTCGCTGCTTAGGTTTCACTTTCAGTGCTCAGTCCCAGCTCTGGTTACGACAGAGGTCTGTTATGATTGGCCAGCATGGCGACCAGCATGCGGCATTCACGCGAGAATTAAGGATGTGTAGACAGAGAGGGGGCGGGGCAGACACACCACTTGACTCCACTGCAAGTGAAGAGAGAGACAGAGCGGTGAGGACTGAGGAGCGTGTGTGCGTCTTGCATTGTCGTGTAGTTTAACTATGAGTGACACTAGAAAGCGAAGCAGCATCTGGCTGCAGTTTAAAGATATTGGGAACAACAAAGCAGAGTGCCTTCACTGCAAAACGAAGGTCACTATAAGAGCAGGTTCCACCACAAACCTGCATAGACATATCAGAACTGTCCATCCTACAGTGCAGTTAGAGGAGAGAGGGCAAGCCAGCTCACCATCTACTGATCCTGGTGTGTCTCATACCAGAACAACAGCTGCTGTAACGTCTACTGCCATCCCCATGCGTGCAAGTATAACCTCTCCTACTGCAACTCAAAGCAAAATAAGTCAGTTTTTACCTAAACTGATGACCCCAGCCAAACAGCACAGTATTGATGATGAGTTGGCTAAAATGGTAGCTTCTGATTTTCAACCCTTTTCCATTGTGGAGGACAAAGGAATGAAAAACTTTGTCAAAGCCCTAAATCCCACATACACTCTACCCAGTAGAAAAACACTTTCCCAAACAATGATCCCAAAACTATATGACACAGAATGTGCATTATGGCAAGAAAGGGTGAAAAAAGCGCCATCAGTTTGCCTGACAACTGACTGCTGGACCTCCAGAACAACCTGCTCTTTCATGTCTGTCACTTGCCACTTTATTGAAGATTACAAGATGACATCTTGCCTCCTGGACTGCTTCGAGTTCACCGACAGACACACTGCAGAAAACTTGGCAGAGGAGCTACTAAGAGTGGCAAAAGAGTGGCAAGTAGAGGACAAAGTGGTGTGCTGTGTGAGTGATAATGCTGCAAACATCACCAAAGCCATAGAAATGTTGAAGTGGACCCATCACCCATGTCTGGCGCATACACTAAACCTGGTGGTTAGAGATGGTCTGAAGGTGATCAAAACAACCGTGGATAAGGTGAAGGCTGTTGTGGAGTTTTTCCACAAAAGCACAGTAGCAGCACAGAAGCTAAAGTCCACACAGCGCCAAATGGGGATTCCTGAACTGAGGCCCAAACAAGAGTGTGCCACCAGGTGGAACTCAACATTTTATATGTTGAAACGAATGCTTGAAATAAAAGATGACATCATCTCCACCCTGGCCCTCATCAACGCATCTATTGAGCCATTAAGCCAAGAGGAATGGGAGCTGGTGAAAGAGGTCTGCGCCGTCCTGCAACCATTCCAGGAGGTGACTGTGGAGATAAGTGCAGACAGGTACCTAGAACCATTGAAGCATTGTTTTCTCTACTACTATTCAGTCACTATTATACATTGCAAACACAACACATACAGTATAATGCATCACGTATAATATGCCACATACTTTAAAAAAACTAAATTCTAAAAGTTGCTGTTTTCTCTCCTTCAGCTATGTCACAGCCTCGAAAATGCTCCTGCTTTGCAAAGGTCTGCAGCTGGTGACAGCCGAGAACCAATGGACAGTAACTGTGCAGAAAGTGAAGGAATTAGTTGCAGCTCTTTGTTCAGCCATGGACACTGTCCTTTCAGA
Source organism: Melanostigma gelatinosum (assembly GCF_949748355.1). Lineage (NCBI taxonomy): Eukaryota > Metazoa > Chordata > Actinopteri > Perciformes > Zoarcidae > Melanostigma > Melanostigma gelatinosum. The sequence goes on along the minus strand of NC_136643.1, from coordinate 1,286,364 downwards.
AACTACCTTATTGGATCCAAGGTTTAAAAAACGTGCCTTCAGTGATGGTAGAGCTATTGATGAAGCTCTTCAGAGGATTAGTGCAGCAGCAGCAGCAGCAGCAGCAAAATGCACCCCCAGCAGCCAGCCAGCTCCACCATTACAGGGCCAAGTGGAGGAGGAGCAGCAAACCTCTGCTGTTTGGAGGCTTTTTGATGACAGAGCTACAGGAGATGCTTCAAGGAGAAATCCGACAGCTGATGCTATAATGGAGGTGAGGAGCTACCTTGAGGAGCCCCTCATCCAGAGAGCAGAAGACCCACTGAGCTGATGGCAGGCCAAGGCCTCAGTCTTTCCACTCCTGGTGAAGGTGATGGAGGGGAGACTATGTATTGTTGCCACATCAGTTCCTTCTGAGAGAATCTTCTCCAAAACAGGGCAGATACTCACGGAGAGGCGACATCGTATCAGCCCATCCAAGCTGAGGCATCTGATCTTCCTGAATGCCAACCTGCCCTGAGGACTAATGCTGTTTGCTGGAGTTTGGTTCTGGTTTTGGTTCTGTTCTGTGGATTTGTTTGAAGTTTATTGTTAATTTGTGCAATAAAAAAGTTTAATTGAAATAAACAAATGTAAGAGTGGTTTTGTCACAGAATAAATGCACAGAATTAGGCAATTATAAGGTCTCTCATAAAAACACTGAAAGCAAAAGGGTTTTCAACACATAAACCATGATTATTTTTCAACGTTAAGGTAAAATATAGGCTACAAAAGATCCTAAATAAAGAGCCGTTCGGGAGTCGAAAGAGCCGGCTCTTCTTTGGGAACCGAGTCAAAAGAGCCGGCTCTCAGAAAAGAGCCTAACTTCCCATCACTAGTTTCTATGTTCCTGTTTTAAACGACCCTTCCGAGAAGCAGAGCATGTGAACATGTCTTCAGTTAGGAAACCGGGTCTTTAGCTGCTGACATGTGTCTTGCAGGACTTCTTTTACTTCTGCATTATACCAAGAGGTCACACTATGTTCTTTAAAAACTTTCCATGATGCTAATACATATTTTACCATTTCATATTATAAATCTGTTAATTTATTCACAGTCAGCCATTTCTTACCTTCTGGATGTTTATTCATCGTGTTTTCATTCATATTATTGTTTTCCTGTTGTGATAGTGTTTTATATTCATACTAGTGCTTTCAAGATGATTCATGTTATAAATGATCATTCAAATATAATTGTCATTATTGTGCTCTCTTGATGTCTTCTCTGTTTGGGTTAACTTCATTTGGTCCTCTGTGAACAATCTCAATTCTCATGCATTCAGTAACCCAATCGATACACACTAAAAGCCAGAGTGGGCCTTCACATCCGTTGGTCAGAATACACAAAGTGAATGGCTCAGGCTAAAAAGAGGTAGTTTTCATTAAAACAAGGGTGCTGCTAACACCAGCACAAGACAGGGCGCAGTGCTGGTAACAGCAGCGTCAGACTCTGTAGGCGACACAGCGCCGGTCAAAGTACACAAATCCCGTAGGCCAACGCAGTTAGTTGGACAAAGGCCATAGACAAAACACCGGTACACAAAACAGCAGCGTCCTTAATTTACGCAGAGTTAGCTGTAGCCGCAGCTCTGCCGGCGTTCCGCTTGAACCCAACAAAAGTCCCCGATCAGGCAATGTGCATCGGCTCCAGAAGGGGGGAGGAGGGCATGTAGCTCTAGCTGTCTCTGTGTCTCTCTGTCTCTAGCTGTCTCTGTGTCTCTGTCTCTGTGTCTCTGTCTCTGTGTCTCTCTGTCTCTAGCTGTCTCTGTGTCTCTGTCTCTGTGTCTCTGTCTCTGTGTCTCTCTGTCTCTAGCTCTAGCTGTCTCTGTGTCTCTGTGTCTTTAGCTCAGTACAGCGTGAGACACACATCATGGCAGAGAGAAGAAAACATTTGACTCTGCTGAGAACTCTGGTTGTCTCAAATGTAATAAAACCCTCACAAGTAAGAGGAGACAGCAGCAGTTCATCACATGACGTGACAAACAAGCAGAATGTCAATGTGCAGAAAAGCTCCGTTTTCTCCTGCTTGTGGAGCAGCCGTCCATCCGGTTGGCGGCCGTGTGTTTGATCGCTGGGCCTTCAGTGCTATCCTGCTACAGTTGAACCTCCTCCTGATGACCTCCTGATGACCTCCTGATGACCTCCTGATGACCTCCTGATGACCTCCTGATGACCTCCTGATGACCTCATGATGACGCGCATTAGGACATCTCACTCTGGAAGTAGTACGGTACCGATAGCAGAACCGCTAACTCCGGACCGCCTCAATACTCCCCGTTTAGAGCCAAGTATCAGCAGCATCGCTCATTATAACAGTTAAGTTATTGAATGTTTTCTCAAATCAAAAATCTTCTACATCATACAAAAGCACGTTTCTATTCTGAGGGTATTACACACGGCTACGTGTGCCCAGGAGGAGTTCATTGATGAATGAAGTGATCTTTGTTACGCTCCACTTTACAACAGTGAAGTCATTGAAGTGAAAGGAGGCTGTGGGTGCACATCTGTTAGTCACACTACCTGCAGGACAGAGGAGCTGTTGGATGTGTAACGTGTCTTCTCAGCGCTACGCCGGGTGGACGGTCTCACTGTTACCGTCCTGCTCGGCCCGTTTACAGATCAGGCTGAAGCTCTGTCCGCCGCTACGGGAGCTGATCACCTTAACGTCCACACCGTGCCCGGGTCCCCGGGTCCGTCCTGTGAGGAGCTAACGTGACGTCATGGGGATGCAGATCGTTCTGACACGAACCCAAAGAACCACAGCTAGAACCCACAATGACATGCTTTGCATGGAGGGTCACATGCAGTCGCCCGGAATGTTAACAGTTTCCATTCTTCTCTTCTTCTCTTCTTCTTCTGGGATTCATGCGGTTTGCACACAATTACCAGCTGGTCTGATGAGGATCAGGACTCTAATTATTCACCAATTCTAACAATAAAGAAAAGAACAAATGAAATATCAAATATTGAACAGTAAAGCACAACATGTTCTAAAGTTTCTTCCTGATTTCAAAATTCCCATATTTTAGTATTTAGTTTTGTTATATTTTCATAACATGCTGTCTCTGCTGTAACCTTGTGATGTGAGTTCTTCTCTCCGTGTCCTCCTGCTTCTCCTCATCCCTCCTTTCCTCTGGACTCTAGATAACCTGCTTCCTGTCTTCTCTTCTTCACGCTGCTGTTGATTCCTTTCTTTCAACTTATGCTTCATTCTGTCCATCATTTCATTTCTTTTCCTTTTTGTTTGAAAGACTAAATCACTACCAGATAGTGAGAGTGCTCTTAGCCCTCATTGTCTTCCTCCCACACATCTCATTACTTTTTAACTATTAGTGTTCAATATGTACAGCCCATGTCATTCTTTCATCAAACTACAATTTTGGTTTTAAATTGCTAATAATCATTGTTCTTCTATTTGAACATCTTATTTTGGCTTCACAAGGAATTCTAAATTCCTTCTTCTCTTCCAAACTGCCCCATCATCCGCAACAAGAGAAAATCTCATCACATTCTCCAAATGTATAAAATAAATGATAAATATCATTTGTCATAACATAAAAGAACAAAGGACTCACTACAGAGGCATCGCATTGTTCTCTACTTGAATCACTCTTCCATATACATTGGGCCTTTCACCGCTTATGTACTTATTTGAGTTCATATTCCGTCCTCCGTCATGTCATTAGCCTTCTCTAGATCAATAACGACAGTAATCCGCTCTCTCTTACCTCATGTCGACATGTAGCAGGGTCCATGGTGTTCTACCTCTTCAGACTCCATAGCCTTAGTTATTTATATAATATGTATAACTTTCATTTATCATTCTCACCATTAGTTAGCTGACAGTGGACATCCTATAGTTCCCTTTCCTTACATATCACAACAGCTTCTTTCCAGATTTGTGGTCGTCTTCCCTTCTCCAGACCTGATCCTACAGCTCCAGTAGAAAGTCCTCATGTTGTCACTAAGAGGACTTATCATGACGTAAGATATCAGGGTCTCATCTGCAACAGTTCGGTGCACACATGGGTGTGAAAGAGGCGTACTCCACGTGCACGCAGACGTGCTGGATATGAACAGACCCGATGAGGACGTGATCGCCGGCACGGAGACTCTGACTCAAAACCATCACAAGCATTTCAGTTAGGATTCATTCTGTGGGGCTTTTATTTTAAAATGGCGTGTGTGTGTGTGTTAATTTGTAGTCGCCAGAATTACCACCAATGCTGTCAACACATCCGGGAACGTAGTTCTGTCCTTCACAATAACATATCACGCTACAACAACTCCAAATTGTGCAATAAAAGCTCCTTAAATTCCGTTTGAGTGTATACCACCACCTGCTGGATGTTTTGTTAAACTCTTCTCATGTCAATCACTCGCAAAACACCAGCTGATGTATGCATTTAACATGCATGTACACATAATGTACATATAACAATTACTGTCATAACACAGTGCAGAGTAAGAGTTCTGTTACAACTAAAAACACAAGTATTCATGATTGAAAAGCTACATTGTTAAAGTGAAAGACAAATAAGTCGTGCAAATGATTGAAAGGACAATGCAAACATTTATTTAAAAACAAACGAGACAAAAACCAAATTAAAAATCAGGACACAAAGAACATTTAAAATGAAAGCTGCGCACAGCATTGATCGGGCCCTCACAACTTCACGCACGTTGAGGGTACTGGCAGGACTCTGGGTGACGCGGCCGTGCATTCCTGTGACCGTCACACTCTGCGTGCACGAGTGAGATGACGTGTCCTGCGTAGACCAGCAGCGTAGCAAGATCATGTTGCCAGGTCTTAAGCCTCACATGTTTTGAGTGTACATCCGATACAATCATACATGTAAGCCTTAAAGATCATTAAGAAAATGAATGTGTGTGAATGTGCTTCAGTGTTTGACATCACAGACTGTCAGTTTACTGGGATGGGTTCAACTCCCTGCAGTGTCCGAAGGTCATTAGTTATTTTCACCAGAGCTGTCTGTGCTGTGATGCTTTCTAAATCCTGACTGAAAATCCTCAAATAAACTATTATGTAGAAAGTCACGCAACTGATTCCTCAAGGATCTTAGAGCGGAAGGGAAGGTTAGAGATCGCTCTATAGTTGGCCAACACCTCTGGATCGAGGGTGGGCTTCTTAAGAGGTTTAATTACAGCTACTCTGAAGGACTGTGGTACATGGGCTGTTAGTGAGGACAGGTTGATCATATCTAGTGAAGAGGTGCTGACTAACGGCAACACTTCTCTGGTCAGCACACCAAAAGACACAATCCATGGACCTAGCCGTCCTGGACAGAGCTGGTTCAAGAGCGCTTGGCTGGGGATTCTCCGGAATCTCCCTTAATTCTCTCCAACGGCTACACAATCCTGTTGGATAAGGCTCCATCCCAGGAAGGTCCTCCATCAGATGCTGAAGGTGGTCATAAGATCATCAGGAGGCCTTCCCACGGCGTCCTCGTCTCCTTACTCCTGTTCGCCTGCGCAGACGTAGGTTACTCAAAATCCACCATCCTGTCCAAGCAGTCTGCATGCACGTCTCCTCTTCCCGTCTTGCCCCCAATTACGCCGATCATTGAGATTCCATAGCCGTAACATATAGTTCATGAACATTCCCATTCACTGTATCCCAGGAGCCATGTCCCCATCATCCTGGATGAACTCCAGAATGTACTGCACTCTCTCCTGACCTCTAGTTAGAGGATTCTAGTTCATGTGGGGACAAAAGACTGCAAAATGTTAAATCTCCACCTCCGTCTAGTTCCTCACCCCACAGCTCTCCTAAACAGGACCAGCATAGCCGTTCCTTTGGCCATCATCTCCTTTCACAGACCCTCTGCAACACACTCAACAGTTCACCCACTGCTGATGACCAGAACAATGGCATTCAACATTCTCTGCAGCTCCTGTGACCCCGCTCTTTCCTATATTCCGGTAAAATGTGGTGTATTTAATATTGGATCACTAAATTATGAATCGCTTTGTCATGATTTTACTACTTTAAACATTTTGTTGGTTTAGATTGACCAGTCACACCATAACAAACAGACCGATGGAGGCAGCGATGCCAGTGTTGAGGTCAGATGTTACTCTTCAATGGCGTCTGCAGCTTTGGTGAGAGCAGAGATAACTGCTTCACTTCGCCATCGGAAACAGAGTGAACAGCGGTCTCACTGCACGGTACCAATATATCCACACTATACCTGAACTGGTATCGATGCGTTATGTGGACCTTTGTTTAGGGTGCCGGGACTCCGGGGCCGACCGCCGTCTATTCTCGGTAATACACCGACTATGGATCAGTGATGAGACCAGAACTATCCCGTTAACTTAATCACACATTGTTTAGCTGACATGCATCGCACCTGCAATACGTCTACCACAAGATGATGATGACCAAAATAGACTGTCTAATAGACAGACATGATTATATTTAATTCACTTTGTCATCGTAGGCAAGGCAAGTTTATTTGTACAGCACATTTCAACAACAAGGTAATTCAAAGTGCTTCACATAAAACCATTAAAAGCATCAAAACACAAGGCAAAAGAAAAGGAGATTTAAAAACAATTAAAGAAACAGTGTAAGAAATAAAATGCAGTAGTAAAATGCAGAAATGCAGGAAATTGATGAATATATTAATTGAATGTGGTTCAATTAAAGGCAGCAGCAAACAGAAAGGTCTTCAATCTTGATTGAAATGAGCTGAGGGTCTCAGCAGACCTGCAGCTTTCTGGGACTTTGTTCCAGATATGTGGAGCAGAAAAACTGAACGCTGCTTCTCCATGTTTAGTTCTGACTCTGGGAACAGAAAGTAGACCGGTCCCAGACGACCTGAGGGGTCGGGATGGTTCATAAGGTAGCAGCAGATCAGAGATGTATTTTGGCCCTAAACCATTCAGTGCTTTGTAAACCAACAGCAGGATTTTAAAGTCAATTCTTTGTTGGACAGGAAGCCAGTGCAAAGACCTCAGAACTGGAGTGATGTGGTCCACCCTCCTGGTCTTAGTGATGACTCGAGCTGCAGCGTTCTGAATCAGCTGCAGCTTTCTGACGGACTTTTTACAGAGACCTGTAAACACACCGTTACAGTAGTCCAGTCTGCTGAAGATAAATGCGTGGACACGTTTTACACATCCTGTTGAGACATAAGTCCTCTAATCCTTGATATATTCTTCAGGTGATAGGAGGCTGATTTTGTAATTGTCTTGATATGGCTGTTCAGGTTGAGGTCTGAATCCATAACTACACCTAGATTTCTGGCTTGGTTTGTGGGTTGTAACATCAGTGACTGAAGCTGAGCGGTGATTTTCAATTGTTCGTCCTTGGTACCAAAAACAATTACTTCTGTTTTATCTTTGTTTAATTGAAGAAAATTCTGGCACATCCAGTTGTTGGTTTGTTCAATGCAGTTACCCAGCCCTTGTATGGGATTATAGTCCCCTGGTGACATAGTTATGTAGATTTGTGTGTCGTCTGCATAATTATAACACACTTTGTTGTTTTCCATAATCTGAGCTAGTGGAAGCATGTAGATGTTGAACAGAAGAGGCCCCAGTATTGAACCTTGGGGAACACCACATGTCATTTTAGTCAGCTCTGATGTGTAATCAGCTACAGACACAAAGTATTCTCGGTCCTTCAAGTAGGATTCAAACCAGTTAAGTGCTGTGCCAGAGAGTCCCACCCAGATGTTTAGTCTTTCTAGGAGTATGGCATGGTCGACCGTGTCGAATGCAGCACTGAGATCCAGTAACACTAAGACTGAACTTCTGCCGTTGTCTATGTTTAAGTGGATGTCGTTGAAAACCTTAACAAGAGCAGATTCAGTGCTGTGGTGCTGTCGAAAGCCTGACTGGAAAACATCAAAGCAGTTATTTACGGTCAAGAAGTTGGTCAGCTGTTGGAAAACCGCTTTTTCAATTATTTTACTTAAAAATGGGAGGTTTGATATTGGCCTATAATTTTTCATCGTTGCGGAGTCTAAACTAGCTTTCTTTAGGAGCGGTTTAATAACTGCAGTTTTTAGGGCTTGTGGGAAGACACCTGAGAGAAGGGATGTGTTTACAATATGTAAGAGATCAGTGGTCATGCAGTTTGAAATATTTTTGAAAAAGTGTGTTGGTAGAATATCCAAGCAGCAGGAGGATGACTTCAGATGTTGTATAATGTCTTCTAGGCTTCTACGGTCGATTGAATGAAATTGTGTCATGATATTTGAATGGATGTTAGATCGGGACAACACATATCCTGTGGTTGATGTGGAGGCACTGACTGCTTGTCTAATTTTCTGAATTTTGTCAGTAAAAAAGGAGGCAAATTGATTGCATGCCGGTGGATTGGAGCTCAGCAGCTACCGACACTGGAGGGTTTGTTAGCCTGTCGACGGTAGCAAATAAGGCGCGTGTATTGTTCTTGTTTTTGGTTATGATGTCAGAGAAGAATGACTGCCTTGCATTTCTAAGTTCCAAATTATAATTGCAAAGTCTCTCTTTATAGATGTCACAGTGAACCTGGAGATTAGTTTTTCGCCACCTGCGCTCAGCTTTCCGACACTCTCGTTTCTCCATTTTGACCAGCGTAGCATTTCTCCAAGGAGATCTTTGCTTACCCGAGACAACCTTCACTTTAGTGGGTGCATTGGCATCAATAATATTTTTAACTTTAAAATTGAAGCCATCTACAAGCTCATTGACTGAGAGGCAAGAGAGGGCTGGTGTGGAGGAGAACTTCTGAATAAATAGTTCACTGGTGTTTTCACAGATGTAACGCTTTGTCACAACCTTGGTTTGGACATTTGTGTGCAAGGAGATTGCACTCTCAAAGAAAACACAGAAATGATCAGAGAGTGCAACATCAGTCACAGCAACCTTGGAAATGTTTACACCTTTGGTGATGATTAGGTCCAGAGTGTGCCCCCTGTTGTGGGTGGGTCCTGTCACATGCTGAGTCAGATCATAGTTATCAAGGACACCACATAGTTCTATACAAGTTATATTCAAAATCAATACAGATTACAGACAGCAGTTCAGTAAACTCATCAGAGAAGGTTGCACAGTATTTAGGCGGTCTGTAAATGTTTAGGAATAAAGCTTGAGAGGAATTCAGAGCCACATATTCAAAAGAACTAAAATGACCAAAGGACATCTGCTTGCATTGAAGCGTGCAGCGTCGTAGCCGACAACTAGCTGCTCGCCAAAGTTCAGAAGCGTCCGACAGGCAGCGGACTGTCACATGTTCATGAAACGCAAAAATGTATTCAGCGTCTTCAGACTGACTGAAGTGAACACAAATGTTAATTTATGTTTTAGGTGGAGTTACTATCAAATCATACTGGAAGTAGTCACAAGGGAGGGAGTTCATACAAAGACACGCACGCACGCGTGCGTGTGTGTGTGCGTGTGTGTAGCTGTGGCAGAAACACGGCTGCAGGGATGAGTGAACCCGCTGCGTTGACGGACTGACCTCATTCACATGAAAGGCTGAAATGCGTTGGTCCACACTTTTTCAATGAGAACATGATGCAAGTTAAACACTTACCACTCTCTATCTTTACTCTGACAGTCGTCCTGTTTGCATCAGGAGGTCTTGAGTTTGACTGAAGTAATGAAAGATGAAGTACAGCTGTTGATGTTTCACCATTTTGTTTATTTCTTTCCCCTAAAATATAATTTATTTTGACATGTTCTGTATCAAACACTAACTGAAAAGTTGATTACATTGAAAAACTGTAATCGTAACAGTAAAACGTTGAACGGCTCACTGATGACAGTCCGAACAGCATCTCTGTCTCTGCAGCCCGTCGGCGCTAGAAGAAGTCTGCTGCCGACGGGCGGCGGTTCGGCGTACTCTTTGGAGTAGTGGTGCTGGTGCTGTTGGCCTTGAGGGTCTTGGGGGTCCTGTTGGCCTTGAGGGTCTTGGGGGTCCTGTTGGCCTTGGGGGTCTTTCTGGCGGTGACTGGTGTGGGCGGAGACTTCAAGACCCCAAACTTGGGTTTCTGTTTGGGGTCAAAGGGCACTCGTAACGCGCTGTCTGGATTCACAAGCAGGCTGCGATCAGTCTTCCGAAACTCTGCACCAGGACACGGGAAAGTAAATCGTACGTCGTTACAAAAGCTGTTCCACCAAAACAACAAGCAGTGAGATATTAACTGAACTCATTACCAGGGCTTCAACATCTGAAGCTCACTGGAGTGACTTTATACACGTAGTTCAGTGCACACAGTCACTGACCCGTCACCCACAGAGCAGCAACACGACATCATGCAAACCAACAGGAGACCATGTCACTGGACAGGTCTGCTGATGTCATTGTGGAGAACAACAACAGTCCCACTCGCTCATAACGCTGACGCGCCAACGTGTTGCCATGTTAACTCAATGAGCAAATGTCAGCGTTACTGGAACACTGTCCCGTGGATTATTATTTGTTGGGGAAGGTAAAGAACTGAACCGCTGCTTTCAATTCAACCAACACTAACTAAAGCAGCCTCTTGTTGTTTGACTCTTCATGCTCTCGTCCTGAGTTTGGACTTTTGTATTGAGCACCATTGTTTTGTCCGTTTCTACATCGGTCCAAAGAGACATTGCTACATTTTGCAGAATGAACTGGAGATTCTGCTCTAACTGCGTCCGTTAGGTTCTGACTCGTGATCCCATCTTAACATAGAAAACTACTTGAACAGTTATAAATATCACAGTGTTCCATCTCTCACCAGCAGTCTGATTGTTCTTGAGGCCGAAGGTCACCTTCTTGGACAGTGATGTGGGAGTTTGACTCTTCTGTGAAATACAAACAGAAGAAGTCACACGGTTACAGAGTGATCATGGTGTTCATGTATTCTAGAGAGAATGAAAGGAGAGTAAATCTGATCAGTGTATGGGTAGAACACCTTTCTTTAAATCACATCATCGTAGCTTCTTAGTTCTCTGTAGATTCTACACTTGCTCCAATGAACAGGCCGGTGAACTGAAGACTCGGGTTTGGATAAAGCTCTGGGCCGAGGAGCACATTTACATCCCAATACCTCGAAGATATGCTGATGAAAAGCTGCTGACAGCATCATCTGATATGGTGCTATTACACGGTACATGAACTCTTCTGACCACTCAAAGCTCTTGAACACTACAGGTCATCATTCATCCATCCCAGCAGAACGATCTAACCATTCAGACACCTCAGGCCCAGTATGCTGTCTCCCCCCACGGACACATGGACCGATCCGATTGAAGGACGAGTCCTCTACCGCTGAGCCCCGACACCAACTCACCGCACAAAACACATGAAGGAACACCACCCAGAGCGTATGTTGACATCTTCCTCCGTCTGCCATCATGCTCAACACATCATCTACCAAAGCACTGTAGACGTCACAGAACCCTTTATAGTGGGTGAGAGCTGTGTGTGTCTCCATCCACACCAACACGTTTCTGCTTAAAGCCAGAGTGTTAGAACTAAAACCATCTCCGCCCACACTGAGCTTCAGCAGTTTCCTAAATGAATTCTGTCCATTCAAACATGCCTGAAAACCAATATCACGTGTTACAACACGTAGTGCAATTATAATAAATCTATTTTTAACAACCACTGCGCCAACGCAATAGAAACAACACTGTGTGTGTGTGTGCGTGCACAGAGTGGCTCAACAGCAGCACTATCGTCTTTACAGGACTTTTGAATGACTTAGTTTATCCTAATTTTAGTGGTGTATAAATAAGCTTTGCTGTTGGGCTATTTTTAAACAGCCGACTTTATTTGTACAGCGCTTTAAATACAAATAAAATGTAACAAAGCGACAGGACAACTCTCCAAAAGAGAAGCCAAAACACCTCATTGGCCCCCTGGTGGCCGGCTGCTGTATAGGTCATAAGCCCCGCCCCCCTCCATGTTAGCAGAAAGCTAATACAATATTCCCAAAATGGTATCTTTGTCATTTCTTGTTCATCATGCTGATGTACGTTCAAGTGTGTTTCTGGTTTAAATAATTGTTCACGGCTAACAGAGCAGCTGTCAATCTCATGATTGACAGCTGCTCTGAGAGAAGAAGTAGCAGATCCAGCTGCCGTGCTGCTAATGCAGCAGCTAGGTGGCTCACGCTAACACGCTAACACGCTGTGACCGCTTTGCTTAGAATTGGGTCGGGCGGTTGACCTAAATACCACGATGCACGGGCAGCGTCTGTCCCCAGATGACCAGAGGGCCACCAGGGTTACGCTGGCGTCCCTTCTGTAGCGTGGGAGGAAGAGGAGACGTCCGGTCTACAGAGGTTACCCGTTGCTGAGCTCCATCTGTGACCTCAGTGTTGAGGACAATACTGGAACTTCTGACTTTCAGCTTCAGTACCTTGAAAAATATCAATATTTGATGCCACAAGGAAACTGACACAACATCTGCCATCTTTAATGAGCGAACACCAGAAAATGATGAACTTTCACACGACTGACAGGTTTGTTAAAGCATTTCTTTGGTGCTCAGTTCAGACGGTTCCTTACCTTCACCTTCTTGCTGGACAGCGGGGTGCTGGGGCTCCCCTTGGTTCTGCAGAACAGCGGTGTTGGGACTGTGGCGTTGCTCTGAAAGGTGACGAAGGAAGACGGCGACCCGGAGGAAGTCTTCGCCTTCTTCTGGGACTTTTTAGTGCGAAGAGAAGTGGAGGTCTCTCCAGCACCCTGGAAGGGAAAATGAATTTACCGGCGAGTTACGTCTCAGTGTCATCAGACCGTCTGAAGCCTTTAACCTTATTAAACACTCACACTGTCTGGTTTGGACTTCTGGGTAACGGTGTCTTCTTCTGGAGCCCCGTTGATCTCTGCAGCCTCATCGGCCTCGTACTCAAAGACCACGGGGATCTTCCTCTTCTTCCTCCTCGGTTTCCCAGCGGAAGAGACCACTTCAGTTTCACGCGATATGAGCTCTGCGTCAACGTTGCAAACCAGCTGCAGCTGGCTTTGATCCTTTAGGTGCACTTGGGCTGCTGCCAGCTTCTTTCTCTTAGCTGGTGCTGTCTCAGTGATCTTAAACGGCAGCTTCTCAGCATCCACGGCCGCTGCTTCCTCTTCCACTGAAGTCTGACAGTCTTTCAGGTTCTTTTTCCTCTTCTTCTTCTTCAGTTGGATTTCAGTGTTTCCATCAAGTGATGCAGCCTCTTGCGTGCCCTTCTTCTTCTTTGTAAGTGCCACTGTGGTGGCATCTTGTGACGCTTCCTCAACAACTGATCTGACTTCAGCATTGGTGTGTTTTCCCTCCTCTTCCTCTGGTCCTTCATCAGCCTTGAGCTTCTTTTTCTTACTCTTCTTATCACACGGGGTGATGGCATCAGTTGGCTTCTCAGGTCCAGTGGTTGGGCCACCTCCCTCTGAACTACCACTGACCTGCACCTCCTTGAGGTTCTTCTCAGCTGTTGGGTCCTTCTTCTTCTTCTTCTTCTTCTGCTGCTGGGCAGGTGTTGGACAATCACTTTCAGATGTCATTGCAGTGTTTTTTTCTGCCGACTCCTCAAAACGGACTGGAATGATCTCTGCTTCTGCATTGACCTGCAGTTTGGCCACAATCTCCTCCGTCTGTACCTTCAGGCCCTTCTTCTTCTTGCCTGAGGCTGCAGCATGTGGCTCTGTTCCAACAGGAGCCTGCTGCTCCTCTGCTGCCTCCGTCACCTCAGAGGTCTGCCTCTCTCTGGTCTTATCAGATTGGTGCATGGTGTCACTGGTGCAGTCAGTGGGTTGGCTGCTTTCTTCAGGGACAGTAACTGGAGGCCGTTCCTTTACTTCAGAGAGGAGCAGAGCTTCTGACTGGCTCTCTGGAGTGGCTGCCTCGGTCACTTGTACAGGTGCGAGGCAGCTGTGCGTCTGTGCTTCCTTCTCCAAATCTCCTTTCAGTGAACATTGCAGACCTTCAGTCTCTTTAGTCGTACTTTGAGCCACAGTCGGTTCCTGTCCCGATCCGTCTGCACCTCCATCCTGCACGGCTTTCTTCTTCTTCTTCTTCTTCTTCTTCTTCTTCTTCTTCTTCTTCTTCTTCCTCTTCTTGTTTTCATTTGCAGTCAGGTCAGCTGGTTCATCGTCCTCTTCCACAGCGTCCTTGCTTTGCTTGTCGGGTGTGGAAGCCTCCTTCTTTCCCCCTGAAGGAGCAGAGACACAGATCAATGTGTGTCATTACATGAAGAGCTTTGCAAGGAGACGAAATGTTCTCCATTCATGATAAACTGACTCGGGGACAAGAAGTAGACATTTAACAGCTACAGGCAGCGCCATGTTCAGGTATGATTGTCATTTAACCTGTGGGGAGGATTATATTTGGTCAGTTGAACGAGGCCAGCATCCCTCCTGAAGTCATGAGTGACCCGGTAGCGACGTGTGCTTCCGCGTCACGGCTTCGAAGCGCGTACGGAGGCTTGTGTCCGACGTTCAGCATCGCGAGCCGGCCGCACCACGCGACTGAGTCAGGAAATGGTTCACGGGTTCGGCGTGCGATTCGGAATATAAGGGCCAGCGGAACGGATCCCTCCTCACGGCTTGTGGACTTTATTGCATTTGTTGCTTTGTTGTCATGAAGCTTCATCTCGCCATCACTACCCGGTAGAGTCTCCTCTGAATCAAGAGCCCTCCTATAAGGACCATCTCAATAAATACGTTATATTTATACTGAATATTATTATTATTATTATATGATACTGAATTACCTGTAATTACAAATAAGAAAGTGTGTCAAAGTGTTATTTACGGCTTTTCTTCGTGCTGGAATAAAGGTTAAATAGTGAACGGTAAAGCAGTAATGCGTGTTTGATACCTTGATGTGTTTGCATTAAATCGTTCTGATGTTTGCTGACATTGATTGGATGTGGCTGAGCCCTACAGAGAACATGTTCCACCAGCTCCACTGCTCGTTTGAGTCACTGTCCTCGTCGTTATCAGAGATCCATGAATTCAACAGCAGATTTTAAATGTTGCAGAGGCAGGAGGTGAATGTGCCAACATGGATACCTTTCATCTTCTTGGCTCCCGGCACCCTCTCATCGTTATCCTCCATGCGACCTATCTTGATCCTCTTCCTGCTGCCAAACATGTCGTCATCCTCATCTGTGGAAACCTCCTCTGGATACTCATCATGAGGGAAGACGCCTGAGAGGAGACAGGACGAGGTCAAAGATCAACAACAATTCCGTTTTCATGAATATTAAAGAGTGTGAGCATCAACTCTTACCTTCATTCAGATCACGCAGTCTGCCAGTCGACACACCAGGGTGAGAGGAGAAGAAGAAAACAGTGATGAGTTCAGATGGAGGCAGAGATCATTGATGTTGATCAGCGGATCATCCTGGTTACACGGCCCTGTCTGGGCACGAGTAACAGAAGCAGCAAACACGTTCACCATTTAGGTAGACCTAACGGATGTCTATGCTCTACCTCCTGTACCTTATAATCTGTGTCTGCTGAGTAACCGAGTCCATTTAGGTGACATTGGTCAGTCTGGTCACCGAACCTGTTGAATCCGGTAGCCAGCTGAAGGTTGGCAGGGAGCCGCTCACAGCAGCTCAGATGGTCAGCCTTCCTTGGCTGAGTGCATTGCAGCAGTGTTGCCTAAAGAGGAGATCGGTACTTCCAATGCAGCTTACTACTGGGAGGATGGGAT
The DNA here is from genome assembly GCF_949748355.1 of Melanostigma gelatinosum. Taxonomy (NCBI): domain Eukaryota; kingdom Metazoa; phylum Chordata; class Actinopteri; order Perciformes; family Zoarcidae; genus Melanostigma; species Melanostigma gelatinosum. The sequence continues at coordinate 1,270,710 of NC_136643.1, read as the reverse complement.
GCTCATGTGGGCTCCTTCAGCACACTGAAGCAGTCCATCTGGCCTGGTTGGAGAAGTGATATTTCTAAACATGGCCACTCTTGCCATGCACAACAGTTGGTTGGAAACCAAACCCAGCGAAGCCTCAAGCTCCGCTTCATGCCATACCTGGACCGGGGGAGCCATTTGAGAGACTCATCAACTGTGTAGGTCTGTTGCCCAAGTTAGAATCTGGTTACCAGCATCTCCTGACTGTGTGTGCAGCAACTCCATACCCTGAGGTAATTCTACCACCTTCTCTCAAAGCTAGAATGGTAGTGAAGGGATTGGTGAAACTCTGTCCCACCTTCAGTTTGCCATTTCATTCAAACAGACCACGGTGCCAACGTTATGTCCCAAGTGTTTGCTCATCAGATCTCTGGTGCCTATAGTCCAGAGAGCACTTCCACCAATCCCTCGAGTCTGTGGTACTGATGAGCTGTCGGCCTAGAATGAACGCTCACTGACGAGAATGTTGTGGAACAAAGTTTTCAATCTGGAGCCTCTGTGCCGCTTTCCTTCCCATCTCTGGTTTTTCCTTACGTGGTTGAGAAAGAGAAGCATGTGAAGTGTAGTGTCACAGCATCTACTCACACTCTGGTGATCTTGTAGAGTCTCTGTCTGTTCCTGCTGGGTGTGCTGCTCCGACTGGCTAACTCAAACAGCTTGTCTGCCAGGGCGGCATAGTTGAACTGAAAAACAAATACCCCACAAATCAAAACCAATTCTACATCACACAAGAAAATCAGAGCCTGAGAATGAATGACTTCCAATAATCAACACTTTCAGGCAATTCCCTTCAATCTCTTTGCACGTTTAATAAAAAGAAGACTTTACATTTCTACAAGACATTTTCAAAAAGACACCAGTTTTCACATTGATGTTCTTCCCTGCAGACATCGGTGACAGTGCCTAGATAGTGCACCACTCTTATGAGTCATGTTGAAGAATAAAAGCACAGCACTTGTGTTGATACGAGTCCATGAACCAAGTGTGCCATCCTCAACTTCTCAATAACCATTGCTCTGAAACTAAACTTAAATAAAGCTGCCTTGCTTTCCCTGCTTTATGGTCTGTGTGACTCTAAATGGACCATAATGTACTAAATGAACATCATGCTGTATTGAAGAAGACTTGAAACTAGAGATTGAGACATAAACTCATGCTTACAATGTTTACTGAGGTAATAAATCAAGAGAGAAGTAGAGTCATTTTCTATAGACTTCTATACAACCAGAGGAGTAACTAACCCTCTGGTGGTCAGCAGGGAGAATGCAGCTTTAAGACACTTCAGTATTTGCTTCACTCGTCAGAACCGGAGGTTGCCGCCTGGCTACAACGTGCAGAACCAGAGTGATGCAGGGATGACATACAAACAGAGTGATGCAGGGATGACATACAACCAGAGTGATGCAGGGATGACATACAACCAGAGTGATGCAGGGATGACATACAACCAGAGTGATGCAGGGATGACATACAACCAGAGTGATGCAGGGATGACATACAAACAGAGTGATGCAGGGATGACATACAACCAGAGTGATGCAGGGATGACATACAAACAGAGTGATGCAGGGATGACATACAAACAGAGTGATGCAGGGATGACATACAACCAGAGTGATGCAGGGATGACATACAACCAGAGTGATGCAGGGATGACATACAACCAGAGTGATGCAGGGATGACATACAACCAGAGTGATGCAGGGATGACATACAACCAGAGTGATGCAGGGATGACATACAACCAGAGTGATGCAGGGATGACATACAACCAGAGTGATGCAGGGATGACATACAACCAGAGTGATGCAGGGATGACATACAACCAGAGTGATGCAGGGATGACATACAACCAGAGTGATGCAGGGATGACATACAACCAGAGTGATGCAGGGATGACATACAACCAGAGTGATGCAGGGATGACATACAAACAGAGTGATGCAGGGATGACATACAACCAGAGTGATGCAGGGATGACATACAACCAGAGTGATGCAGGGATGACATACAAACAGAGTGATGCAGGGATGACATACAAACAGAGTGATGCAGGGATGACATACAACCAGAGTGATGCAGGGATGACATACAAACAGAGTGATGCAGGGATGACATACAAACAGAGTGATGCAGGGATGACATACAAACAGAGTGAGCATGTAGTCTCCTGTAGCCACTTGTTAGCTGGCGCCTGTTTAAGACACGTACAATCTTTAGAATTCACAAGTTCGGTATTGACCAAAGTATTTTATGTTGTGGAACAAAATGCTAAAATCTCTCAAGCTTGTTTTAACACAGATCTTATTTCAGGCATCGACTTTGAGTGGACCTAAAACGCTGAGTCATTGCTGGCTTCAGGACTCATTCGTGAGGTAGATTGACTTACATGAAGACTATGAAACAAGTGGCATGCATCAAAAATGAAACGGAGAAATATGAGTAACACGTAAATCTCAAAAGAACATTGAATAGCAATGGAGAGAAAGTCCTCACCTGTAGGACTTGTCCGACGTCCTCATCACATGACCCCTCTGTGTCTACCCCCTGAAGGTCAGCATCATCACTATCATCACCCTCATCCGGTATATTGCCTGAAATAAAAACAGCACAATTTACCTCATTAAAAGCAGCACCTGCAGTGACACACACGGTTTACCGTCTCTGTGAATAGCAATGACAACATTGCATGGATGAATAACTAAATATGACACATTGTATCAGTATATTAGTCTACAGTCAGACTCCACAGCGCCGTGTCAGCACTGAGGTTCTGCTGGGGCTGGTTTGTATGGTCTGCACAGGATGCAGGAACAGGATGGACAGCAGGGCTGCAGTCATTGAAGCACTTTTATGCCCCTTTGACAAAGTCCACAAATCTGTGGACTACATTTGATACCACTACGCCGGCATGGCATTAACCTCTCGTTTGTTGAGTCGCCCAGCTGCACCGATAACCTGATCCACAGACGGGTCACAGCCACAGCTTATCACCAGGTGCAGCGTCTGTGCACAACAAACCCCAGCAAGTCTGCACCACATCATTTAGAGTAGCTGAGAGGTTGTCAGCAGCGTGTATGTCAGCGTTTAAACCAGCGTATTACAAACTCAGTGTAAAGTCAGCACGTGTCCAGTCGAGAGGGCGTGCGTACAGTCAGTCAGTGAATAAATGCTACAACTCAAAGAGACCCAGGCTAAGTTCCTGTTGCTGCTGTCAGCCAGCTGATGATTCACGTGATGGTGATTAGCAGCAGCTCCAGCTCACCACCAGTACCCTTCACAAACATGTCCACTTTAAGATAATCCTGAGCACTTTGGGGAAACGGTCTATTTCATGCGGTTTCTTTGGGACGGTACCGTTGATCTGCTTCCATGTCCGTTTCTTGGCGACCGGTTTGCTGATCTTCTCGTGTAGTTCGTCGTCGTCGTCCTCCTCCTCAGAAGCTTGTCCCGAGTCGGAGTCGGAGTGCTCAGCTGCTTTCAGCTCCTTCATCAAGTCTTCGATAGCGAAAGGGGCCTGGTCAATGATGGTGCTGAGGACGCTGTTGCAGATGGCACTGAAGAGAGACCGACTGGCGGACAGACAGGAGAAGCACCAGATGACAGAATGAGGATGGGAGTGGTTAGCACCAGACCGAACATGAAAACAAGCTGCTTTAGTCAACTTGGACCTTTGAAGTACAGAAGAAATGATAGATTCATATTACATAAACAACCGTTCAATAGTCTAGAGTCTCCCGCCACAGAAGCTTTAGTGGTTCCAGTCAGATGCAGAGGAGTCCTCTGGAGTCGGCTTGTGCTTACTGGTGATGGGATCGTCTATGGGCGACTGCTTTTACATCACCATTCAGAAATGACACCGTAGGCTCAGCTACGGGAGCAATGTTGGGGTTCAGCGTCTTGCTCAAGGACACGTCGCCGTGCGACTAGCGGAGCGGCCGGAGTTCGAACCGCCGATCCTCCGACTGAAGGACGGCCCTGCTCGCCAGTCGTCCAACACCTTTATTAAGGCGGAGGTAAATAACTCCCCATCAGAACTAAGATGTTAAGAGAACATGCGCCCTGCTGTGCACCAAGAGACGTTTCTGTCCCAGAGACCAGTAGAACAGCTGGGTCCAAACTTCTGAAAGGTAGCGTACGCGCGTCTACGGTACGTTTCTACTACGGCCAATCAGAAACTGCAACGCCACTTTGAAATTTGACAAGCGCCGCACAATATCACGAGAACTCCACCTGCACCATCATCACATACAGACAACATGAAAGACTTGGGATACAGACTCCTAACCTCCTGCTCTGCATGGCATCGTCTATTCTTAACGGCTGCATTGCTCAAGTGTCAGAGCATGAGAACAACTGCAGCAGGAGAGCGGAGCCGGTGTGGACTTACTCCTTGGTTTTGGCTGCTGTTTTGCAGAATGGCTCGATGAATATCAAGTTCTGATCAGCAGTGAGCTGTGAAGAGAAGAGAAACATTATTGTATGTCCTCATAACAAGGAGCTGGAAGCAAACGAAGTACTGTAAGAGGCAGCAGCAGCGGCTAAGAACAGCATCCACAGCCATGCAGGAGGCTCGGAGGCCGTACGCAGGCAGCTTGAATCTACTGTGCATATACAGCAGAGCTCATGATGCAATGCAGGATGTCAGCATCACAACGCAGTCTCCATTTGTTTCAACCGTTCTCATTGTTACGGATGTAAACAGCGTTCATCAGACCGCTCTGACATCGCGCTCCAAGGTTCTCAAAGGCAGAGTCAAAGCATTAGATAAACAGATGAACAGTAAAAATACATTACATAACTTAACGAGACGATGTGGTGAGTGATGGAGAATGTGTGAGGTACTGGGGGAGGGGGTTCCAGAGGGAGGGGCAGCGATGGAGAAGGCCCTGTCCCCCCAGGTCCGATGCTTGGACAGAGTAGGGGGGTAAGGAGGTTGGCACAGGCGGATCTGAGGTCGTGGGTGTCGATGCAGCAGGTCAAAGGTATGAGGGGTCTAAAGTTGTCCGTTTGCCATTGCAGTGCTCTGTGAATGGATCGAATTACTCGAGTATAGAGATCTACTCGTAGTTGCTCAGCACAGGATCTTTTCAAAACATTAAAGTTACTACAAGGAACTTTCATTTGAAGTTGAATCGGTCCCTGTGGACTACAGAGGTAGTGTCTCCGAGCACCAGTCTCTTCAGAAAACCTCTCATTCGACTGCAGCAGGTCTCAGTCTGACCCGCTCAGTCCTGGTTCTGGTTCTCCCGTGCCTCCCCTCCCTCCAGCGGGCACAGCAATACGTCCTGGCAGGGTAGGACATTTACATATTGTTTAGGGGGCAATTGTTGCCCCCACTGACAGATCCATGGCATTTAAAAGAAAATGGGGGCTTACAGTATGTGAGCAATTGTCATCAAATGGCACGAAGAAGACGATTGGGCACTAGTCTACAGATTCAAAGTGTTTTCTTAGATTTTTTCTTGAACAAAATGTCTTTGTTGTTACATTTTTTAAACAACTATTAACAATTATTAAGTCAACGATGCCTTGATTACATATGCATTAGTCATTGTGTGGAATTATTGAGAAAAACTATTTTATAGCACCTAAACATTTTTAAATGTGCCATTTGAAGGTACAAATTCAGTTCAGAGTTTTTACTTGGTAAAATATCTCAGTTGACTGTCAGTCAGGTATTATTCATTTCCAGCAACCCTCAAATCAAAGAATAAAGACACTTCACTCACGAGATGCAGCATGTTTCATACTTAATGTGAATATAATTCATACTTTGTTGGCATCTTATTCTGAATACCGGATGTTGTCTCACGTTAATGTTTCCGTTAACTTTCAAAGGCCTTCGCAAGCTCCCGATCTGTGCGTTTGAATGAGTTTACCGTGAATGTCAGCGTAGAGGTGCACTAACATGCGAGTTTGTGCAGAGTTGACCGCAGTCACAGGTCTGATGAAGAAGCACTCGTTTATTCATTTTTTTAGAACGTTCAGTTCTTCACACATCATCAGTCAAGGCAAAAATCAAAACCATTCTATGGCAACTGGACCGGGTCATATCGGCGACGATGTTTTTCACAAGTTCATTCAATTATCATAATTATTAGAGGAAATTATGGGGACATTTTCTGCCCCTCTAGTGATATCAGGGGCAACATTATATTTCTTATTTTTTGCCCTTTGCCCTCGTGTGTTTCCGACGCTGCGTCCTGGGTCTCCAGCAGCGTGGCGTCGGCTCCCAGAGAGGAGAAGCTCTGCTCCTGGAGGAGGAGACTCTGCTGCTGGGAGCTGAGCTCTCCTCCTCCCTCCGGAGCTCCGACTGCAGGTCCAAGGCTGCAGTGAAGCCAGACCTGGGTCTGCCTCGGTGGACCGGTCTCTGCTGTAGCTGGATTCTGGTGAACCTGCACGATTTCATCCGATTCCACCAGAACCCGATCCGGTGGCACCGATGACAGATATTAAGAACATGAACGGGCGGAGAGAGCTTTTTCCTTCCAGGAACTGAAACGTGTGCCTCTGTTGTGATTTGGCAGCTCAGCTTGTTGTGCGAGGAGCGCGGTGAGTAAGGGAGGCCGTAGCGGCGTAGAATGTCAGAGTGATGCGGGCTTTGCTGTGACTGTGTTGCGTGTGTACATGCTGCTCGCTATCAGTGTGTAGATTGGAACATGCATTTGTGAGAACCCAAAATGACACATACATGGTTGTACGGGTCTGTAAATAGCACTTTGTGTTTGTAGAACATCAGCTCTCCTCCATCACGAACCCAATGACACACTTAAACAGACAGTGGTGCTGCTGTACCTCTGCTGAACCCACAGCTGCCAGCTCGGTCATGTAAAGGTCCAGGATGTGGAACTGCAGCCCGCTGGGCGCCGCGCTGCCGCTCTGCAGGAGCTGTGCCGTCAGCAGCTCCAGAAACCTGGCGATCGCACTGAGGAGGCGTGGGACAGAGTTATTGACTTCTGAAGGAGACCAAAAGGTTTCGGAGAAGTTTGAGTGCATTACCTGCTCTCCCAGTTCCTCCTCTTCAGCATCTCAAAGGTTTGTCTGAACATGAAGCGAACCAGCTGTTGACAAACGAGAAGGGAAAATAATCATCAGGATTATGAAGACGTAAAACATCCAAAATCTCTCAATTATCATAACGTAAAGATGACACAGCTGGCGTCTTCATGGAACCGTGTTGAAGTGCAACCGTGCAGTTAGTTCTGAGGACGTGTACTCTGCTGCTCCTCTTGTAATGTGTGTGTTGATCTTTACTGCTACTGATTATCAGGTGTTGATACCAGCAGGATATGAGCCCGGCTGCTGGTGGTCGATCACTCAACACACGTGAACCGCCGATTAACTGCACGTTTCCCCCCCTTAATCATAGTGTAAAATAAAGTTCCACTGCTGCTCGTATGTTTTCAGGTAATACGTCTTTAAATATCTTTGCAGAGTGTCAGTGAACAGATATAAAGCAGTAGTGGAGCAGGATCAAAGCATTTGATGGTGAAAGTCACAGCGAGCGGAGGAGCTTCAGAAGCGCCACGTTAAACGAGAAAGACATGGGGCGTGTCCACACGTATGAAGCGCCACCAGCCTGGTCTGTCAGCGACGGGGCCACGCCACACCAACAAGGGATCACCACGGCGTTTAGAAAGCGTTTGTGCAGAATCAGACCGGGCTAAAGCCATCACATCATCTATTGGGGTCTTTATTGCTGCAGACATGAGGCCACACTCCGGTGTGGAAAACAAAGGATTTCTAAATCTGGTTAAAGTGTTCGAGCCACGCTATGAAATCCCCTCACGCACCACTTCAGTATGAAGATCGTTCCTCTGTGAGTCACAGACAGGAGCCGTAGACACGCCCCCTCTGTGAGTCACAGACAGGAGCCGTAGACACGCCCCCTCTGTGAGTCACAGACAGGAGCCGTAGACACGCCCCCTCTGTGAGTCACAGACAGGAGGCGTAGACACGCCCCCTCTGTGAGTCACAGACAGGAGCCGTAGACACGCCCCCTCTGTGAGTCACAGACAGGAGCCGTAGACACGCCCCCTCTGTGAGTCACAGACAGGTCCGGCTTGTCATCTGCAAAGCGGTGGATACCGGATCAAGTTCTGATGACGCTGACACAGAGTATGACTGTTCTAGTGTCCCAGTGAGGGCGCCAGTGAGACCTGCATGCACTACCGAGAAAAATGAAACTGCTAAATGGAATTCAGCCATTAATCTGTTTTATACCTGAAATTTCAATGTGTGCTGTGTGGAAGGCCTGTAGCAATAACCAACGCAGCGCCCTGTGGTCACGCAGTCTAATTCTAAAGCCGTTGGGATGCATGCAGTTCTATAGAACTTCATATGATTCTGACTAAGGAACGGTATCGTGAGGATTTCATCCACTCATTGTTAGAATTGTAATGCTTTCATTAATACTCGCATCGGTCCTAGCAAGCACTCACTTGTAAGTACTTGTTATTAAAAAAAAAAAGTGTCATCGGTGCAACTCTACTGAGTACAGAGAACAGTGTTTATATCAGCTTTATGGCTCACTGATCGACGATTCTAAACCAAAAGACTTTGACCGAGAAGCATCTCACTGCATCAGTTACTTCAAACGGCTAAAACTCATTCCGCATTCTCTCCACACTAACCTGGAAGAACTTATCCATGCGCAGCCTGTCGATACCCGTCCACTCTCTCCTGAAGGTCTGCAGGAAGCTCTCCAGGTACAACAGCTCTGCAGGAAACGGCACATCATCATCATCATCATCATCATGATGAAAGGACAGCACCGGGTTGCATCGGCTATGTTGAAGCTCAAAAGTAGCCTTGTTTGAACGCAATTACTAACTACAGTCGGAGTTTAAGCGTCCTAACATTTGACGTGTGTAAGACACAGCTTGTACACATTCTGCAGGCTAGGCGTCAGACCGCTTGTATCTGGCACTATGGTCTGGTAACCGCAGGGTCAACGATTCGATCCCCGACTGGGCCGTGTCGTAGTGTCCCTGCGCAACACTGAACCCCCGGCTCCCCGGGCGCCTGTCATTGGCAGCCCACTGCTCCCTATATACAGGGATGGGTCAAATGCAGAAGTCTAATTATGTATATGTGACAATAAAAATAGTTTTTCAAACCAGATCTGTCAACATGCACAATAAAGTGCACAACATGTAAAATATCCTCTGTGCCTCATTCACAAGCAAACTTCTGGTTAATTACTTTCTTATTAACAAACACTACTTTGATCATTTTGCCGGTGTAAATTATCATGATTTTGGTTGTAACATAATAATTTCACCCGTCTATGTTTGCACAACCTGTTGATTCGGGTTGCAAAACTATCCCCCGATCATAACGCTTTGCTCTACTTTATCTTCCTTCTGGTTGATCTTTGGTGATTAATAATAACCATTTTAGTCTAGAACCTCTTCTTAAACGGCAACATGAAGAGTGCTTTTCACTGATTGGCCACAGAAAGTAAAAATGTTATTTTGGGAACAATATTTTGGTAAGAGTGGACTTAATGCCACAGTCACAAAGAAAGATCTGCATCTCTTTGGTGCACCCAAACATCGACACAGCTCTAGTATCACCCTAACCCGTTGAGCGTGGAACCTACACCCTGACTGAAGCAAGAACTCGTGTACAGCTGGTGCAACAGGCTGCAGAGCTTTTCTGATGCGCCTCACATCAAACCTACCACATTATGAAATCAGGCGTGGGCAACTTACGTCCGTCAATATCCTGGAAGCTGTGGATCAGGGTGGAGATCTGGTTGGACAGCTCCTCCTGAAGAAGAAACGTGAAGAACAGAGACATTGAATCAGGCAGCAGACTGAACACGGTTAAAAAGCAGTTTTGGATTCATGACAGACAACTTAAAATATCTCTGATTTGGACTCTGGGTAGGTTTTCATTCTTCATCAAGATGCCGTCACAGGAACTCTGAGGTCAGTGTTTGCATTAACTACCTCGACAGCTTCATAATGAACCAAAGACATTCTGACCCTTCTGAGGCTGGCTGGACCTCACGGGCACATTCTCTACATGTTTAAAGAGGCTCGCGGCTCAGCCCGTCAGCAAGCAGCGGCCCAACCGTTGGTTCCTGGGACTTAACCCGCCCGGGAGGGAGGGAGGGCACCACTGCCAATGTATCTCAGTTGTTTAGAGATGTTTTTACAACAACATCAATAGATATTAGACAGGGACTTATGACCCGTTTACAATAGTTTCAGACAGATTATAATACATCATTAAAACTACTAATGACAAGAATTGTTTTAATCCATAAAATTACAATCTTTTATTTCCTTATCATTTGAATTTTGTTTTTTTATTTAAAGAAAAAAAACCACATAATAAATGACTACTACAAAGTAAAAGGATAACATGTTGAATGTTTATACGTCTGGAGACCTTGTAGACCAGCTGTAATAATCAAACAATAACATGGATCATCAATGATCCTCAATTAGTAAAAGTTATATTTGCTGCTTTTTTTCTTTTGTGCTGATCCGATCTTTGATCCGAGTCGTGAGTTGTATGATGCGTTGCATCACTAGCTTCAACACTACTTCCATACACCGATGGCAAGGTGCCACCTGCACACCAGGACTCTGACTAACTTAAGTGTATTGCCCACTTTGACATGGACTAGCGGCACCGGGGATCGAAGCACCGTTCCTCCGATTGGACCACCGTGCTCTACCGCTGAGCCACAGAGGTATGAAGAGCACTGTGTATTCACAGCAGCTCCCACGATACGAGTGTGTAAGGCATGCACAGCATACCTGGAGCAGAGGTTTGTCCTGCATCCACAGGCAGTAGAACAGACCCTTCCACAGCTTGAGCAGCTCATCACCTGTGAATCCACCTACACAGGAGGACACAAGACTGTGAGACATGTCCCGAGTCCAGGGACATGTCTGACAGGGACAGAGACTACACTGCATACAAATACAGCAGCGGCCATTTTTTAAAGACATTCTATGTACTGGACAACTACAACGTATGGAGTGGTCTCACTGACGTCACGATCTCCTTAGTTACCAGGTCGGTCGGCCATGTTGGAGTACATACAGATCCTCCATGGCGGCGAGTAAACAAGGAAGTGCGGCGAAAATACCATACTTTGAATCACTGGATAGTGCATCAAAGGTTCGCTACCTGGCCAAATTGAAGGTTATTGGTAACTTGGATCCTTATACGATGAGTGCAGATCGTTTCAGTGCCGATCCTACTTGTCTTCCATCGGTAAACTACGCCAACATCTACGCGTATCTCGTGAACACCCCGAGTCCTTACACGAAAGACGAGCTGGAGTGCTACAAAGGGCTCGACGCTTATAATCAGTTTGTCAGTGGATGGGTCCGAGACGTCAAAGCAACGGTCGTCGAGAATTCTCATCTCGTCATTGGAAGGGTAAATATATACAGATCTGGTCCGATATTTAGCAATATTCAATGTTTACTCAGCGCAAACAGACACGTGTGTTTGTTTACATTGTACGTGCATGTCATTGTGTGCGTGTGTGTAGGAATTCACTTTCAACTAACTCCTAACTTCATCCCCCCCCACACATATATATATATATACACATATATACATGATACGACGTTAAACTCATATCAAGCAATGCTGAGGCTGCATCTATGTGTTTCGCCTGTTGTACACGCTCGACACGTCTCTGGCACCGACTGCTGTCACGGGCCGATGAAGCTTCGGTAACCTTCTCATGTCCATGTTTAATTTATATTTCCTTTATTAAATACTGTTCACAAACGAATTTGCAAATAAAATCACTGACCACTTATAAAGTGATCCGCACATACTCGAGTGTACCCCAAATTCGATTCCTTTATATCTCGAGAGATGCGCGACAGCCATTTCTGGCGACGTCGCTTGGATAGCTCCTTCGTGTAATTTCCTTGATGTGTAATAACCGCTGGCAAACCAAAGAATGATTTCTTGTCTCTATCAGCTCTGCTGCCACAACCAAAGACAGCACAAAAGTTCACCATGATCGATAGGTTCTGCGACTCAGCCGTGCATGCCAGTGGCTGTGTGTACTCCAACATGTACTCCAACATGGCCGACAGCTAAACTGTGACGTCACACGAGACCACTCCATTCCGACAGTGGACAAAATCTTCCGTTACAGATCTGCAGAACTTTTTATGAAACTATAAAATAATAAGGTGCAACAAATACTGTAACACGGTTACTGTTCTGGTTATTGTGGTGACAATGCAGATTACGCTTAACTGTTAGATTAGCTAGTTAACTTAACTAACGTTAGTTACACACAAACTGCCTTTCACCTCACTCACTCAGCTACACGTGTTCACCAAGTGTTGCTACCAACACCACACGTGCGTCAGACTGCGACCAATTCCCTTTCAAACAGTTATGGTTTGAACCAACCCGTCGCTGTTAACAATACATGTTTCGTTAGCGTGCTACCCAATTCCAGTTATTACTAACGTTAGCGTTTGGCTGATGCTAGCCAGCTGTGACAGAGCTACCTAACGTTAGCTACGTAGCGCGGACTGCCTACGTTACCTGTCGCGATGTGAGACCTGACATGGATGTATTTCCTCAACTTCTTCACAGCCTTGGTCCGGACGGGCTTCTCGTTGGAAGCTAGTCTCTGAGCGAGCTGGACCTCTGGCTCTTGAATCGACGCCATGTTCACACCGACTCACGTGGGGACTCTTCACTCGCATCCGATTTACTCGCGCCCTCTCCGTCCCACGTTTCCACGATACGGCGCGGACTGATGACGTCCCGGGGGCAGCATCTTCTTCTTCTTCAGTTCGATGGCGGGTGGCAACCAGCGTTAAGGTGCATTACCACCACCTACCATGTTGGCGTGTGTACCAGAGTTATGTGCCCCATTTTACAAAGAAACAAAAACACACTGAGGACACGCTACGTTCTCTTGACCAGCCCAAACGCCAAACACAAATTAATTAAACCATTCTTTAAAGTAAATGTTCAAAATATGTCTTAAATAAACGCTTAAAGTGTTACAAATAAATAAACAAATAGATGTACTTTTTAATGTCGAAAACAGACAAAATATACAAATATTCCTGCACTAGGCATAGTAGCTGTGATAAAAAACAGCTAGACCTCGTCACCCTTTATATGATGTCCTGAGCATGGCCAAGATGAATACACGTACTCTTCCACATGCCACGTTTAGTTCATCAATTTCTGTCATTTGATTTTACACGCCAAGATACCTCTCCTTGCCTGGCTGTTAATACTTGACATGCTATTATAGCTATAGCCTACATGCATACATACAGTGCATGAGCTCAATTTATGGCAACAGCAGCTCCACAAGGTTAGGCACACACCCAATAATTATACATGTACATGATCAGTGTGCAGAGACGGAAAACCAGCCTCAATAGAAGGTTTTGACTAAGATCATATGTAGCCTAAATCTATCAGGAATAAAAGAAAAAGTGATGAAAAACGGCAGAGTATTTTACTATTAAACTGCAAACACTGTCCTGCAAAGTGATCGCTGTTTGTATAGATCACATCCCTTAGCTGATGCTCTGACATCAGTATAGTGACTTCAGATGTACCCAAGTCAGTCTTTCCAAGGTTCTTCAGTATGCCCAATGTTTGCGGAGAGCTTCCAGTGCAATATCAAATAAAACAGAGCATGAAGAGCACAACTGTTAAAACTGACATTTGTAGACTGTGTGATATTATCTCCACCAATAGGAGAATTTGTCGTCCAAAAGCAGAAAGTGACTGTAGATTCTCTGCCTCATTTAAATCCAGGACCTCGAACAGAGAAGTTAAACTTTGTAAATGGTAAAAGGACTGTACTTGTATATCTCTTTTCTAGTCTTCTAACCACTCAAAGCTCTTTAACACTACATGTCAACATTCACCCATTCACACACTGATGACAGGGCTACCATGCAAGGTGCCCATCAGGACGTGATAGTAGTGTGATAGCAGTGTGATAGCAGTGCGATAGCAGTGTGATAGCAGGTGATAGTAGTGTGATAGCAGTGTGATGGTAGTGTGATGGTAGTGTGATGGTAGTGTGATAGCAGTGTGATAGTAGTGTGATAGCAGTGTGATAGTAGTGTGATAGTAGTGTGATGGTAGTGTGATAGCAGTGTGATAGTAGTGTGATAGCAGTGTGATAGCAGTGTGATAGTAGTGTGATAGTAGTGTGATGGTAGTGTGATAGCAGTGTGATAGTAGTGTGATAGTAGTGTGATAGTAGTGTGATAGTAGTGTGATAGCAGTGTGATAGTAGTGTGATAGTAGTGTGATAGCAGTGTGATAGCAGTGCGATAGCAGTGCGATAGCAGGTGATAGTAGTGTGATGGCAGTGTGATGGTAGTGTGATGGTAGTGTGATGGTAGTGTGATAGCAGTGTGATAGTAGTGTGATAGCAGTGTGATAGCAGTGTGATAGTAGTGTGATAGTAGTGTGATGGTAGTGTGATAGCAGTGTGATAGTAGTGTGATAGTAGTGTGATAGTAGTGTGATAGTAGTGTGATAGCAGTGTGATAGCAGTGTGATAGCAGTGTGATGGTAGTGTGATGGTAGTGTGATAGCAGTGTGATAGCAGTGTGATAGTGTGATGGTAGTGTGATGGTAGTGTGATAGCAGTGTGATAGCAGTGTGATAGTAGTGTGATAGCAGTGTGATAGCAGTGTGATAGCAGTGTGATAGTAGTGTGATAGCAGTGTGATAGCAGTGTGATAGTAGTGTGATAGCAGTGTGATAGCAGTGTGATAGTGTGATGGTAGTGTGATGGTAGTGTGATAGCAGTGTGATAGCAGTGTGATAGTAGTGTGATAGCAGTGTGATAGCAGTGTGATAGTAGTGTGATAGCAGTGTGATAGCAGTGTGATAGTGTGATGGTAGTGTGATGGTAGTGTGATAGCAGTGTGATAGCAGTGTGATAGTAGTGTTATAGCAGTGTGATAGCAGTGTGATAGCAGTGTGGTAGTGTGATGGTAGTGTGATGGCAGTGTGATAGCAGTGTGATAGCAGTGTGATAGCAGTGTGATAGTAGTGTGATAGCAGTGTGATAGCAGTGTGATAGCAGTGTGATAGCAGTGTGATAGCAGTGTGATGGTAGTGTGATAGCAGTGTGATAGCAGTGTGATAGTAGTGTGATAGCAGTGTGATAGCAGTGTGATAGTAGTGTGATAGCAGTGTGATAGCAGTGTGATAGTGTGATGGTAGTGTGATGGTAGTGTGATAGCAGTGTGATAGCAGTGTGATAGTAGTGTGATAGCAGTGTGATAGCAGTGTGATAGCAGTGTGGTAGTGTGATGGTAGTGTGATGGCAGTGTGATAGCAGTGTGATAGCAGTGTGATAGTAGTGTGATAGCAGTGTGATAGCAGTGTGATAGCAGTGTGATAGTAGTGTGATAGTAGTGTGATAGCAGTGTGATAGTAGTGTGATAGTAGTGTGATAGCAGTGTGATAGTAGTGTGATAGTAGTGTGATGGTAGTGTGATAGCAGTGTGATAGTAGTGTTAGTAGTGTGATAGCAGTGTGATAGCAGTGTGATAGCAGTGTGATAGCAGTGTGATAGTAGTGTGATGGTAGTGTGATAGTAGTGTGATAGTAGTGTGATAGTAGTGTGATAGCAGTGTGATAGTAGTGTGATAGTAGTGTGATAGCAGTGTGATAGTAGTGTGATAGTAGTGTGATGGTAGTGTGATAGCAGTGTGATAGTAGTGTGATAGTAGTGTGATAGCAGTGTGATAGCAGTGTGATAGCAGTGTGATAGCAGTGTGATAGTAGTGTGATAGTAGTGTGATGGTAGTGTGATAGCAGTGTGATAGTAGTGTGATAGTAGTGTGATAGTAGTGTGATAGTAGTGTGATAGCAGTGTGATAGTAGTGTGATAGCAGGTGATGGCAGTGTGATAGCAGGTGATAGTAGTGCGATGGCAGTGCGATGGCAGTGCGATGACAGTGCGATAGGAGTGTGATAGCAGGTGATGGCAGTGTGATAGCAGGTGATAGTAGTGCGATGGCAGTGCGATGGCAGTGCGATGACAGTGTGATAGGAGTGCGATAGTAGTGTGATGTTTGACTGTGGCCCACAGTGAGAGGCTCTGGTCAAAGATCAAACAACCATCTGAGGCAGCAGGAGCCGGGAGTGACGTCAGAGCAGCAGAGAGGAGCGTGCGCCACGAGCAGCCCAGCTGTGTGCGTGTGAGTGGCTTTGTGACAGTGGACACAACAAGGAAGTGGAGGACATGTCGCGCAACTGAAGGCACAAACAAAGACGAAACCGTCGACTTTCCCTCAAGGTAAGCCCAGCAGCAGGAATGCAGTGTTCGTGGCTCATTGTGATCGGGTAACGTCACGAGACGGACCTAAGGTCTGCGGTTGAACGTTTGATCTAGCCGCGATGTGACCCGCTAGCTGCCGTATTGTTTCACGCATGAGCGGAAAGGTGGTGTCGCTTCTTCTGCTGGTCGGCCGTGTCTCTGTCGACACGTTGTTGAAGGCTGGAGGTGTTGAGCATTATGAGGGAACAGCCTTCGTCCCGACACGAGCGTCTGTCGCTGTTCCCGTCTGAAGGTCCGGATGCTCCGCAGCAAACATCGTGTGGTGTGCCCGGCGGACTGGAGACCAGGCGTGATTTGCTGCGTTCATGTACGGGGAACAGGCACGGAGCAACGGGGTATAGACGAGGCCGGGTGACTCACATGGAATGCAGTTATTTATCTAACCGCCTTGTCAAATTTGGCAAAGTAAGATATATGAACACTGCACTTCCAACAGGAACTGCTGTTCCTGCGGTGTGTGTAGGTGTGAATGTTAGAGTCCTGGTGGGCAGGTGGCCCCTTGCATGGTAGTCCTGTCATCAGGGTGTGAATGGGTGAATGATGACATGTGGTGTTAAAGAGCTTTGAGTGGACGGAACACGAGAAAAGAGAAACACAAGTACAGTCTATGTACCATTACGTTTACCGGTTCCTCTTCTTCTTCCCTCCCTCACCCTCTCTTGTCATCTTCTCAGACTCCTGATTTGTGCTGTCCTTCCAGCTCCAGTGCTCACGACCGTGTATCCTCATGTTGCCGATCTGCACGCAGCTTCCTCTCAGACGGAGATGAGCCACGGCGGGGCCACCGTGTTTGTGTGTACCCCATCAGCCTCCTCAGCGTGAGGCCACACCGGCTGCCCGTCACTGTCACTCTCAATATCCGTGCCCAAACATGGCCTCCGTTCCTCCTGGGATCCGCCTGCTGGTGTCCTTCGACAGGGACCAGTGGTGAGTCTGAACCTGGTTGTGTGTGTTTAAGCGGGTGTAGTCTCTTTACATAGTCTTTACGTAGTTGGTCTTTCCTCTGAGTTTCTGTTTCTGCCAATTTGCCATCAATGTGCAGCTAATGTGAAAGTGTGAATTGTTTGCCAGCTGTTTTAGTCGTTGGCAATCCGTTTATTGAATGTGGATGTGCAGATGTGCTTATTTCATTTAGACTTGTTGAATTTCTCCCCATCCAAAACTATTTCAACAAGATGTCACAGTTAATCGAGATATCATTTATTCCGATATGCCTGTGACATATGGACGTGGGTTACATACGGCGTATAAGAATCATCAGATTCATCTCAATGAAAGGCTGTTATTGTATATCTTTCTTATTGTTAACGTGTCTCATGAAAACTGCAAAACCACCAACGTGTTAGCCCGTCTCTCTTCTTGACGTTCGGTCTTTGGTTGTCAGTAAATCTTTAGAAACAGCTCACACGCGTAGAGGAGGCTGGGCCCTGTAGCTGTTAATCACAAACGTTCCTCCAACAGGATGAAACCGATTCATGTGCTGTACTAGTGAGTACAGTCTTCACACAGTGTTTCCCAAAGGATCGTGTACATTTTAAAGTTAAAAGCATCAATCTGGTGCACTTTGAGAGCAAAGAAAAAAGGATTTTATGCACTTGTATTAGCAGAGGTGAAATGTAACGAATTACATTTAGGCTATTTAAGTTGTATTTAAGTACAACTTTAAGGTACTTGTACTTAATTTGAGTATTTCCATTTCCCGTCTCTTCATCCTTCTAGTCCAGGGATTCCCAAAGTGGGGTGCGCGAGCTGCCTCTAGGGGGTGCGCGAGAGGAAAAGTGTAATGGCGGTCTGATGGTGTAATAATATTAAATATAAAAAAAAAAATGTAATTTTAATTTAAAAACTGTCAGGTGGGACATCTGAAGCTATCAGTCGTAAAAGAGGAGAGGGACAGAGAGAGAGAGAGGAATCGGAGGCGAGGGGAACGGAGAGGTGCGTTGGGGAGAGACCGGGAGAAGAAATCGAGCCAGAGTCAGAGGAAGATGAGACGGAGGAGACCGAAAAGGAGGAAGGGATAGCACAGACACATCGGGAGCACATCGGCCCATCGCGGAGTCAAGGTGAAAAAGAGGAAACGAGAGTGAGCATCAGACTGGGAAAAAAAGAGGAAATATGATGAAAAGTATCTGTGTCTGGGCTTCACTTGGATTGGCAACGCAGATTCCCCAAAGCCACAGTGCGTGGTGTGCAGTGAGGTTCTGGCGAACAGTCTGAAGCTCTTATTTACGTCGCCACCTGAACACCAAGCATGCCAGTGCAAGTCAAAAGCCCCTTACATTGTTTATATCGAAATTGGAGGAGTTACAAAACAGCCAAAAACAACTGGAGTCTCATTCATGTGTTGGTCTATAAATGACGCACTACGGACTTCATATCTGGTTACAGAATAGCGAGAAAGGGGCTACCGCACACAATCACTGAAGACGTGAGCTCACCAGCTGCCAGAGAGATGGTGGAATGTATGATTGGGGAGAAAGAAGCAAAAAAGTTGGTGTGATCCCGGTGTCCAACAACACTGTGTCGCCGCATCGATGCTTTGTCCGAAGACATCCTGTCTACATTAGTCGCTCATTAATTGTAAATTAAATGTGATAATCTGCCTCTGAGCCTGTGCGTGTGTGCTCGCATCAGTATTGCTCTTTAAAAGTGACGCCTTGTGTAACTGAAAGTTATTGAAACTTTGTTGCAGTGTTTCAGGGCGTTTTCACACCTTCAGTTCGTTTGCTTTGTTGCAGTTGCTCCTTTGTTCGGTTTGTGTTCACACTGCAACATTTAACAGCGGACTAAATCTTGTAAACAAATGCCACGCGCGAGCAAACTGTTCTCTCATTGGTCCGATTCTTATGCGGCTATGAAGGCTTAAAAGGCTCTGTTGCTTCTTTTTTTTTTTTTATTATTAGGGGGGGGGTGCGAACCCGGTCGGGATGTAGAAGGGGGTGCGCGGCCTAAAAAGTTTGGGAACCGCTGTTCTAGTCCACTACATCTCAGAGGAATATATTGCACTTTTAACTTCACTACATCTATTTGACAATATTAGTTACTCGTTCGGCTGCTTTGCAGATTCAAACTCTTAATACAAAATATAAATCAAGGAAGAAACTCTGAAGTATGGAGTTTTATATCACCTCGTTATTAAGTAGTTAGAATGAGCTCCAGCTTAAAGAGCCACTTCACCAGCCGTCCGGTACGGAGTCATTGTGAGCGGATGGGAGTGAAATAGCCTCTGATGGAGTCTACGTACTTCATGTTTATGGGGTAATGGCTGCATACCAAACAAAGACCAACACCTGATGAGTCCAATACTGATTAAACCTTGATCAACATGGCACCGGTGGAAGTTTTGAAGCATCATCAATCAGCCGGGCTAAATGAGGATAAGGATGGATATTATGAGGTAGATACATATTTGGTGCAGCTTCAGCACGCAGTGTGGTGTCAGTGACATCTGGGTAGAGCAGCGCCTTACCAGCTGTGTTTCTGTTGTTGTTGTTGTTGTCAGCAACACACTGGAACGTGCTCACACGTCAGCTAGCTGACTCAACTGGTTTCTCTCCAGTCAGCTCACACACACACACACACACACAAGGTCAGGTTGATCAGACTTCCAGTGGTGCTACAACAAGACGTGTAGTGGTGAGCTCCTCAGTCGTTTTTCAAAACTGTAAATGTAGACCACTCCCATGTATTCTGGTTGTGTCCGCAAATTGTACAGTTCTGTGGAAATGTCCATATGGTCATAGTCAAAATTCTGGGCTGTGATACACACACGTCCTGTATGTCACTCTACTTTGGTAACATGTATTTTATTTTTTATTTTATTATAGTTTTTTTTTTATGTTTTAACTATGCTTTTTACCATGTTTTTACTATGTACTGGCTCTGTGGCACTCTGAGATTTAAAAAAATGAAAAGTGCGTTACAAATAAAATACATTATTATTATTTTTTATGACCGCAGATATTGTGTGAAGACGAGACGGCTATCTGCTGAAAGTGTTGCTATCAGCTTGTAAGAAGGCTATCATGAAGAGATGGCGCAAGGCAGAACCACCAGCACAATGGACGGCTGAATGAAATGTATGATGTGGAACTGTTCACTCACAGGAGAAGAGCTCAAGAGGAGCGATGTCGTGAGGAATGGATGATGTTTACATGTCAACGATAAGACAGGAAGAGAACCCCGGAATGTGTCTCAGGAGTTATCCTCTTCTTAGCCGCACAGATCAAATCAGAACACACAACACGGCGGATATCCTGCATGTATGAAGCTCAGAAGGGTGTGACATTGACAGCTGTTAATGATGTTTGGCTTCGTCAGGAATACAGATCGCTTTGTCAACGTTAATATAGCAGCAAACAGCTATTGTCTGTGAATGATGACATGTAGTGTTAAAGTGCTTTGAGTTGTCGAAAAGACTAGAAAATATACAAGTACAGTCCATTTACCTTTTATTTTTATTAGATTTGTTTTGTTTTGTCTCTTTGTGGATTTAATAATTCATTCTCTTTGTGTGTATGGTTCATGTTAAAGGCTGTTTGTATGTGCATGAATCCCCGTCTGTGTGGGTGTGTGTGTGGTGGAAATGAAGGTATTTCCTTGAGAGAAATCAAAAGTATCTTAAGCTTTCTGTATTTATTACAGGATAAGATGTAGGAAAGATGATGTAAAGCATTCAAACAAACTGATCTAACGTGCATAAACAGCTCCAACAGGTTAAACAGAGTCGTAGTCACTCTACAATCAGCCGGCTCACTCTGGTTCTCATGAGAACCAGAGTGAGCCGGAGACTGTTTGTTGGCTCATGAGACGTATTGTTGGCAATGAAGGAGACTACAAGCGTGATCTGTGTCCTGTCCCCCCCTCACCTCACACTGACAGGACATGCTGGTTCCCCTCTGAGGGTCAGACGGGGGGATCTGTTCTCTGGTCCTTCAGCGCTCACTGCTGCCCTCTTGTGTTTCCTCTCTGCAGGTACAGAGCTCTCACTTTCCTCCTCACCTTCCTGCTCTACACCAGCTTCCACCTCTCCAGGAAGCCCATTAGCATCGTCAAGGTAACGAATGCTCATGGTTATTGTACACTCAATGCTTCACAGGCCTGGCATCAGAGGCCCCCCTAGGGACAGGAGCTCAACATGCTGTGATACATTGCATTGGAAAATTGTTGTGCAATTCTCATTTTGTGTATTGGAATATGTATTTGTCCCTATTGGATAAACATGACATGCATCTGCATCCACACAAACAGCAACACGCCCTGAGCCAGTTCCCCTGACGCTGATGCATCCCCAGTCTAAAAGTGAACACTATTAAGATGAGCCTGCCATTGATGAGCTTATTTGGAGGCTAGACTTAAGCTTAGTACGGGGAATTAGCCTTCTGTGTTTAACCGCCGCTGTCCATTAAAGGGATAACATTGTGAAGTATGAAGAACTGTGGCAACACATACCAGAGCAGCAGTTCTGCTACCAGCTTCAGCAATGACACCATAGTAACCTGCGCCTCAAGCAGGGAGCTGAGGAGGATATCCATTCTACAGATGGACCTGTGCATGTCAGCGTTGTGTGTGTACCCACTCTACCTGCATGACAGTGCTGTGACGAGTGCACGCACAGCAACTGTGGAGCATGAAGGGGATCGTTAGTTTTCTTTAAAGTGTGGTTGTATGAGGAACTCATCCATCAGCGTGTTACCCGTCGGTGTTAGGTGACTTTTGTTAGGTGTCTATCATACGTTCTGCTGACGCCCCGTCCACAGCAGTACGTGGCTTTGCTCCCGTGGTGGTAGAGTGAGTCGTCTCTGGTCACATGGCGTGTGAGAGGGGCAGTTAGCCTCAGCACCAGCTGACATAGAGGACTCTTTTCTGGGCTCAGCTCTTGGGTTTGGAGGGCTTTGGAGTGGAGGATTTAAGGTGGTTAGAACATGCGAGTGCTCTCTTTTGAATGTTGACTATCAGTGGGCCTAATTCTGCTCTACATGGTGTTTCTGTGTACGTGTGAAATGTAACTTTTCTACTATGTCCAGCTGTTGTAGTCCTTGCTCAGCAGGTCGTCAGCATAAAACAAACTCTTCACCTCTCTTAGGAGGGAGAGGCCACACGAAGAAGTCTGTGAGAGAGCCTTCATGCCAAACAGAGTCGAGAGCATCCTAGAAACAAGTCAATATCTCACCATTGGTTTGTGTTTGTTCGTTCAAATGTGAAGAATCTGTCTGTGGTGTGGTGTTTTGGCACAAAATATCGATACCAAGTATCAATATGTATTATACAAACTGTAGTGACTTTAACAATATCCCCTTTTTTATATATTAAAGTCACGGTGGGGGCGAACGGGTGAACTTGTTCGGACGCGTGTTCCACAAACATTCCAATGTCTTTCTTTCGATCCGTTGATCCTTTTATTTAAACACCTATTGGCACCGTAACAGAATATAGGATACCTTACTTGGACACGACAACACGTTGACACGTTGACACGGTCAAAAACTGTGAGCTTCCCTTCCGCACACACACCTGGTCCTCATTACCAGGCACTTACATATATGCACATTTAACTCAATGTGCCACCCACTGTTCAATGTCAGAACTGCATGCGTTTCCCTCAAAGACAAAATAAACCAACAAAACTACATTATGGCTCCAACACAAACTTTTAATATTGCAATTAGGGATGTCGGGAGTAACTGCGGTTGTTTAAGTCACAGTTTCATCACCATGAATAGAAAGAGCTACTGTATCGATGGTGTCCTGACTCCTGCACTGAGACATGTTGATGGTGTCCTCTCCAGTCGGTCACGTAACGTGTGTGTGCGTGTCTGTGTGCGTGTGCGTGTCTGTGTGCGTGCGTGTCTGTGTGCGTGTGTGTGTGTGCGCGTGTGCGTGCGTGTGTCTGTGTGCGCGTGCGTGCGTGTGTGCGTGCGCGTGTGCGTGCGTGTGTCTGTGTGTGTGTGCCCTTTGTTTTGTGTGTTTGAGGGTCTTGCTCACCTGAAGCTTTGCAGTAAACATTTCAGAGGAAACTAACATTGCAACATTGTATCTGGTATGAAGTGAGTGAAATCAGCAGTGAGATCATTGTGGATACTAATGAGCAGAGAGTCATGTGACCTCAGTAGTTACAGATCAAGTGTGTGTTTGAATGGTCAACAGCAGCTGTAACAGTGACAGCAGCAGCTGTTGTAACGGAGAAGGTTCCATTGAGTTCTACTGTTGAGCCTTCAAGCTCCATTCAGGAGAAATGAGCATCTGACCAAAGTAAATGATGATATTATCATTATCTCACAGCAACATAAATACATATTAGAGAGTAATGAGCTGTTTAACTGATAATACGTCATTCAATTTCATGCAAATCACCACTATAGATGACAAACAAAATATAATAAAATAAAAGGAAACTGTGAATAATATATATTTTAGTTCATTGTTATTACCATTAGAAATGGACTGAAGTGAGATGAACCAAGTCAAAATGTTATCTCATTCGATAAAACAGATAATAGAGGGTCATTTATTTATTACTGCATAATTTGCAGTAATAAATTGCAATATATCGCAATGTTTGATATCACAACACTCGCAATAATATCACCACTTAAATACCGTGATAATAACGTATCGGGACTTAAGTATCGTGATATGACATAACGGGCAGGGCTGGGTTCTTTGGTTCCTGATGTTTTCAGGAACATCACACTCTCTCTGTATCACTCTCTCTCTCTCACTCTCTGTCTCTCTCACTCTCACTCTCTGTCTCTCTCTTACTCTTTCTATCTCTGTATCTCTCACTCTCTCTCTGTCTCTCTCTCTGTATTTCTCACTCACTTTCTCTCTCACTCTCTGTCTCTCTCTCTGTATCTCTCTCACTCTCACTTTCACTCTCTGTCTCTCTCTCTGTATCTCTCACTCTCACTTTCTCTCTCACTCTCTGTCTCTCTCTCACTCTCTGTCTCTCTCTCTCTCTGTATCTCTCTCACTCTCACTTTCTCTCTCACTCTCTGTCTCTCTCTCTCTCTGTATCTCTCTCACTCTCACTTTCTCTCTCACTCTCTGTCTCTCTCTTACTCTCTGTCTCGCTCTTACTCTCTCTCTCACTCTCTGTCTCTCTCTTACTCTCTCTCTCACTCTCTCTCACTCTCTGTCGCTCTTACTCTCTCTGTCTCTCTCACTCTCTGTCTCACTTTCTCTCTCACTCTCTGTCTCTCTCTTACTCTCTCTCTCACTCTGTCTCTCTCTTACTCTCTCTCTCACTCTCTGTCTCTCTCTTACTCTCTCTCTCACTCTCACTCTCTGTCTCTCTCTCTCTCTCTCTCTCTCTGAGTGGAAGGAGGTGTGCGGAGCTGCAGGAGCGGGTTTTGAGAGCGATAATTAACGATTTTTCGACATTTTTCTTCACTGGCTAATGTTGGGTATGATAGTGTAGTGGGGTGTGCAGGGTTCACAGGGTTTTTTTGTGTACTTTTATTTGTTTTTTGGGTCTTTTTGAGCGGATTGCAGCCGGGCAGCAGGTGCTGTCGGCGTGCTAAACGCTAGCATGCGCCTGACGGAGCTAACCAGGGAACACGGCGTGAAGATCCCGCCGCTGTTCGGGTGTTCGGTGGAGGAGATCAGCCTGGCAGTGGGTGAGATTGTCGGCCACAGCCACGTGAAGTCCGCAGCGCGGATGAACAGCGCTGTGGTCATCTTTCTGGACAGCATAGAAACTGCGGAAGTGGTGTTGATGAACGGGATCTCTGTGGGTGAACACTTCCTGCCCACGTATGCTCTCGCCTCACCGGAGGTGAAAGTCACTGTGTCCAACGTGCCGCCATTCATAACGGGCGCTGCCATCGTCAAAGAGCTGTCCAAACATGGGAAGGTGGTGTCTCCGGTTAGGAGGGTGTCCTCTGGATTTCAGTCTCCGCTGTTGCAGCACGTGGTGTCTCACAGGAGACATGTCTTCATGATCCCCAGCAACAGGAGCAGAGTGGTCAACCTCAGCTTCAAGATCACTGTGGACGACTTTGACTACGTCATCTTTGCAAAGACGAACGATTTTAAATGTTACAGCTGTGGGAGAGAAGGACATCTGAGCAGAGCTTGTCCTGGGGAACACGGCTCAAACAAAGACCAGAACCAGAGAGGTACTGAGGACAGAGGACAAGCAGGGCGGACAAGAGGGAACAAGTGGAGCACAGGAGGTCAGGGTGGAGGAGACGGGTGGGGCTCAGGAGGTGAGGGTGGAGGAGACGGGTGAGGCTCAGGAGGTGAGAGTGGAGGTGACGGGTGGGGCTCAGGAGGTGGGAGTGGAGGAGACGGGTGGGGTACAGGAGGTGAGAGTGGAGGAGACGAGTGGGGCTCAGGAGGTGAGGGTGGAGAAGACGGGTGGGGCTCAGGAGGGGAGAGTGGAGGTGAAGGGTGGGGCTCAGGAGGTGAGAGTGGAGGTGACAGGTGGGGTACAGCAGGTGAGGGAGAGTACTGGAGGACAGGTGGAGGCAGGTAGGGAGGTGGACATGGAAGCAGACGAGGAGCAGCTCAAGGCCCCTCAGCTGAAGAGGAAACAGAGAGGAGACAGAGGAAGCTCACAGGCCAAGAAAGTGGCAACTACAGACAGTGGAGGAGCAGCCGAGTGTGAGTCCAGGCCGGAAGAGGACCCTGAGTCCGGTTGGGAGGACTCTGAGTCCAGTCAGGAGGAGAACTCTGCTGTAAACAGTGAGCCCTCTACACACGGTGCTGGCAGCTCTCGGGGCTCTGGAGGCTACAGCGTGGAGGAGATAAAGGAGTTTCTGAGGAGGAGTAAGAACGTGAGAAAAGTCAGAGTGGAGGACTACCTCTCTGACAAGGAGAAGCTCTCCAGCTCTGCTAGATCTCACATGAGGAGCAAGGACAGAGGAGGTCTCACGAAGCAGGAAGGATACAGACTAAAGAAAATAGTTCACAAAGTGAACAAAGAACTGGACAAAGTGGGCGCTAAGTGAGAGTCAGATCTCAGCCTACAGACAATTAAAGTCACGTTTATGTTTGATGGACCGTATTTGTTGAACCGTTTTAAATGATAACGTATCGTGTTCAGGAAAAAAGTTGAACTGATTGTAAAAGTTTAAAAATGTAAATAAAGTGTTTTTGTAAAATCAAAATCTCTTACTCTCTCTCTCTCTCTCTGTCTCTCTCTTACTCTCTCTCTCACTTTCTCTCTCACTCTCACTCTCTCTGTCTCTCTCTGTCTCTCTCTGTCTCTCTCTCTGTCTCTCTCTCTGTCTCTCTCTCTCTGAGTGGAAGGAGGTGTGCGGAGCTGCAGGAGCGGGGTTTTGAGAGCGATAATTAACGACTTTTCGACATTTTTCTTCACTGGCTAATGTTGGGTATGATAGTGTAGTGTTGGGTATGATAGTGTAGTGTTGGGTATGATAGTGTAATGTTGGGTATGATAGTGTAGTGTTGGGTATGATAGTGTAGTGTTGGGTATGATAGTGTAATGTTGGGTATGATAGTGTAATGTTGGGTATGATAGTGTAATGTTGGGTATGATAGTGTAATGTTGGGTATGATAGTGTAATGTTGGGTATGATAGTGTAATGTTGGGTATGATAGTGTAGTGTTGGGTATGATAGTGTAATGTTGGGTATGATAGTGTAATGTTGGGTATGATAGTGTAGTGTTGGGTATGATAGTGTAATGTTGGGTATGATAGTGTAATGTTGGGTATGATAGTGTAATGTTGGGTATGATAGTGTAATGTTGGGTATGATAGTGTAATGTTGGGTATGATAGTGTAATGTTGGGTATGATAGTGTAATGTTGGGTATGATAGTGTAGTGTTGGGTATGATAGTGTAGTGTTGGGTATGATAGTGTAATGTTGGGTATGATAGTGTAATGTTGGGTATGATAGTGTAGTGTTGGGTATGATAGTGTAATGTTGGGTATGATAGTGTAATGTTGGGTATGATAGTGTAATGTTGGGTATGATAGTGTAGTGTTGGGTATGATAGTGTAATGTTGGGTATGATAGTGTAGTGTTGGGTATGATAGTGTAATGTTGGGTATGATAGTGTAGTGTTGGGTATGATAGTGTAGTGTTGGGTATGATAGTGTAATGTTGGGTATGATAGTGTAATGTTGGGTATGATAGTGTAATGTTGGGTATGATAGTGTAGTGTTGGGTATGATAGTGTAATGTTGGGTATGATAGTGTAGTGTTGGGTATGATAGTGTAATGTTGGGTATGATAGTGTAGTGTTGGGTATGATAGTGTAATGTTGGGTATGATAGTGTAGTGTTGGGTATGATAGTGTAATGTTGGGTATGATAGTGTAGTGTTGGGTATGATAGTGTAATGTTGGGTATGATAGTGTAGTGTTGGGTATGATAGTGTAATGTTGGGTATGATAGTGTAGTGTTGGGTATGATAGTGTAGTGTTGGGTATGATAGTGTAATGTTGGGTATGATAGTGTAATGTTGGGTATGATAGTGTAGTGTTGGGTATGATAGTGTAATGTTGGGTATGATAGTGTAGTGTTGGGTATGATAGTGTAATGTTGGGTATGATAGTGTAGTGTTGGGTATGATAGTGTAATGTTGGGTATGATAGTGTAGTGTTGGGTATGATAGTGTAATGTTGGGTATGATAGTGTAATGTTGGGTATGATAGTGTAATGTTGGGTATGATAGTGTAATGTTGGGTATGATAGTGTAGTGTTGGGTATGATAGTGTAGTGTTGGGTATGATAGTGTAATGTTGGGTATGATAGTGTAATGTTGGGTATGATAGTGTAGTGTTGGGTATGATAGTGTAGTGTTGGGTATGATAGTGTAATGTTGGGTATGATAGTGTAATGTTGGGTATGATAGTGTAGTGTTGGGTATGATAGTGTAGTGTTGGGTATGATAGTGTAATGTTGGGTATGATAGTGTAATGTTGGGTATGATAGTGTAGTGTTGGGTATGATAGTGTAATGTTGGGTATGATAGTGTAATGTTGGGTATGATAGTGTAGTGTTGGGTATGATAGTGTAGTGTTGGGTATGATAGTGTAATGTTGGGTATGATAGTGTAGTGTTGGGTATGATAGTGTAATGTTGGGTATGATAGTGTAATGTTGGGTATGATAGTGTAGTGTTGGGTATGATAGTGTAATGTTGGGTATGATAGTGTAGTGTTGGGTATGATAGTGTAATGTTGGGTATGATAGTGTAGTGTTGGGTATGATAGTGTAGTGTTGGGTATGATAGTGTAATGTTGGGTATGATAGTGTAATGTTGGGTATGATAGTGTAATGTTGGGTATGATAGTGTAATGTTGGGTATGATAGTGTAATGTTGGGTATGACAGTGTAATGTTGGGTATGACAGTGTAATGTTGGGTATGATAGTGTAATGTTGGGTATGACAGTGTAATGTTGGGTATGATAGTGTAATGTTGGGTATGATAGTGTAATGTTGGGTATGACAGTGTAATGTTGGGTATGACAGTGTAATGTTGGGTATGACAGTGTAATGTTGGGTATGACAGTGTAATGTTGGGTATGATAGTGTAATGTTGGGTATGACAGTGTAATGTTGGGTATGACAGTGTAATGTTGGGTATGACAGTGTAATGTTGGGTATGATAGTGTAATGTTGGGTATGACAGTGTAATGTTGGGTATGATAGTGTAATGTTGGGTATGACAGTGTAATGTTGGGTATGATAGTGTAATGTTGGGTATGATAGTGTAATGTTGGGTATGACAGTGTAATGTTGGGTATGACAGTGTAATGTTGGGTATGATAGTGTAATGTTGGGTATGATAGTGTAATGTTGGGTATGATAGTGTAATGTTGGGTATGATAGTGTAGTGTTGGGTATGATAGTGTAGTGTTGGGTATGATAGTGTAATGTTGGGTATGATAGTGTAATGTTGGGTATGATAGTGTAGTGTTGGGTATGATAGTGTAATGTTGGGTATGATAGTGTAATGTTGGGTATGACAGTGTAATGTTGGGTATGATAGTGTAGTGTTGGGTATGATAGTGTAATGTTGGGTATGACAGTGTAATGTTGGGTATGATAGTGTAATGTTGGGTATGATAGTGTA
The DNA here is from genome assembly GCF_949748355.1 of Melanostigma gelatinosum. Lineage (NCBI taxonomy): Eukaryota > Metazoa > Chordata > Actinopteri > Perciformes > Zoarcidae > Melanostigma > Melanostigma gelatinosum. Next base: position 1,241,288 of record NC_136643.1, on the reverse strand, counting down.
GTGGGGTGTGCAGGGTTCACGGGTTTTTTTTGTGTACTTTTATCTGTTTTTTGGGTCTTTTTGAGCGGAGTGCAGCCGGGCAGCAGGTGCTGTCGGCGTGCTAAACGCTAGCATGCGCCTGACAGAGCTAACCAGGGAACACGGCGTGAAGATCCCGCCGCTGTTCGGGTATTGGGTGGAGGAGATCAGCCTGGCAGTGGGTGAGATTGTCGGCCACAGCCACGTGAAGTCCGCAGCGCGGATGAACAGCGCTGTGGTCATCTTTCTGGACAGCATAGAAACTGCGGAAGTGGTGTTGATGAACGGGATCTCCGTGGGTGAACACTTCCTGCCCACGTATGCTCTCGCCTCACCAGAGGTGAAAGTCACTGTGTCCAACGTGCCGCCATTCATAAAGAGCGAGGCCATCATCAAAGAGCTGTCCAAACATGGGAAGGTGGTGTCTCCGGTTAGGAGGGTGTCCTCTGGATTTCAGTCTCCGCTGTTGCAGCACGTGGTGTCTCACAGGAGACATGTCTTCATGATCCCCAGCAACAGGAGCAGAGTGGTCAACCTCAGCTTCAAGATCACTGTGGACGACTTTGACTACGTCATCTTTGCAAAGACGAACGATTTTAAATGTTACAGCTGTGGGAGAGAAGGACATCTGAGCAGAGCTTGTCCTGGGGAACACGGCTCAAACAAAGACCAGAACCAGAGAGGTACTGAGGACAGAGGACAAGCAGGACGGACAAGAGGGAACAAGTGGGGCACAGGAGGCGAGGGTGGAGGAGACGGGTGGGGCTCAGGTGGTGAGAGTGGAGGAGACAGGTGTGGAGGCGAGAGTGGAGGAGGCGGGTGGGGTACAAGCGGTGAGGGTGGGGTACAGGAGTTGAGAGCGGAGGTGACGGGTGGGCTACAGGAGGTGAGAGCGGAGGTGACGGGTGGGGTACAGGAGGTGAGAGCGGAGGTGACGGGTGGGGTACAGGAGGTGAGGAAGGACGGGGCAAGTGAGGTCCAGCAGGTGAGGGAGAGTATTGGAGGACAGGTGGAGGCAGGTAGGGAGGTGGCCATGGAAGCAGACGAGGAGCAGCTCAAGGCCCCTCAGCTGAAGAGGAAACAGAGAGGAGACAGAGGAAGCTCACAGGCGAAGAAAGTGGCAACTACAGACAGTGGAGGAGCAGCCGAGTGTGAGTCCAGGCCGGAAGAGGACCCTGAGTCCGGTTGGGAGGACTCTGAGTCCAGTATGAAGGAGAACTCTGCTGTGAACAGTGAACCCTCTACACACGGTGCTGGCAGCTCTCGGGGCTCTGGAGGCTACAGCGTGGAGGAGATAAAGGAGTTTCTGAGGAGGAGTAAGAACGTGAGAAAAGTCAGAGTGGAGGACTACCTCTCTGACAAGGAGCAGCTCTCCAGCTCTGCCAGATCTCACATGAGGAGCAAGGACAGAGGAGGTCTCACGAAGCAGGAAGGATACAGACTAAAGAAAATAGTTCACAAAGTGAACGGGTGACGGGTGGGGTACAGGAGGTGAGGAAGGACGGGGCAAGTGAGGTCCAGCAGGTGAGGGAGAGACTGAGATCTGACTCTGTTGTCCAGAGTCAGATCTCAGCCTGCAGACAATTAAAGACACGGTTATGTTTGTTGGACCTTATTTGGTTAACCGTTTTAAATGATAACGTATCGTGTTGTTCAGAAAAGAATTCGTTTTGTTTTGAGTAACAGTAGAACTCTGTAAATGGAACTTAACACAAACAAATGAAGAGATATTTAAACCTCTCTCTCTCTCTGTCTCTCTCTCTCTGTCTCTCTCTCTGTCTCTCTCTGTCTCTCACTCTCACTCTCTGTCTCTCTCTCACTGTCTCTCTCTCTCTCTCTCTCTCTCTCTCTCTCTTTCTCTGTTTTCATAGTTGGATGCTAATTAGTGACTTATTATATCAATATATATCCGTTTGATTCCCGTCTGAAGTGCGATGGGTGTGGACAGGATGGAATGTGTCCAGTGTGGTGTTTCCTCTCTGTCTGATTGCTGCTCTCCTTGTTGTGTGTTGACAGAGTGAGCTCCATAGGAACTGCTCAGCAGCCAATGAGCTCTCCACCATGGCGTCCTCCTCGCTGCCGTCTCTCCACTCAGGCACAGACTGTAGCTGGAAGCCTTTTGGTTCGTATCTGCTGGACTCCTCACATTTGACCATTCTGGGGGTTTCAGAGAATGACAGAGTTCTGGTGTACTCTTAGTCAGTGGTCTTGACATGTTCTTGTCAATCGGTGTCCATATCAACATTGAGGTTACCATTGAGTTCAATTATGACTGCAACTAAATTAAAATTTAATTAAATTTAGAATCTGAGAGTAGGCTGGGTCTATCAAACCATCCTAAATAACAGGCCACTCAAGTGCCGATGACTGTAAAGAGGACATTAGGCATGCGGATGAGACTTTAACATTCCCAAAACACTTTAGTACACGTGTTGCTCGTGTGCCATTGGTCTGTTGTCCCTCTAGCACCCACACGTTGGCTAGAAATGTGTAAATAGAACTGATTACATAATAATGAATGAATGAATGAATGAATTTTATTTATAGAGCGCTTTTCACAGACATAACATCACAAAGTGCTTAAACAGAACAGACATTTAAAAGCATAAAAAACACAATGTGACCCTAGGGCCAATAAATTACATACACAGAGAAAAATAAAATAAAAATTAAAACATATTTTAAGAGCAGGTCTAGGACATGGGTTTTTACACAAACGCCAGCCTAAACAGGTGGGTTTTGAGCTGGCTTTTAAAAGTATCCACAGTATCTGCGAGGCGCAGAGTTGCAGGCAGAGCATTCCAGAGGGGCCACTGCCTCAAAGGCTCGGTCACCACGGCTCTTACATCGTGTGCGTGGGACAGAAGACCTAGAGCGTTTGACCTGAGACCTAATAATACAAATATAATGTCCAGAGCATGTAGCAGTGTGTTCTCCTCAGCTGTGCTCATGGAAGAACGTGGAAGCATCAGGACCAATAAACACAGCTGAGGATAAAGTAAAGCTGATCTACTGTCCCTAACTATCCAACTCTTCTCTCTATTCTAGATAAAAGCAACTACAAGCAGCTGCTGGGAGCCATGGACTACTCCTTCCTCTGTGCCTATGCAGTGGGGATGTACTTCAGGTAAGACCGTTGTGTTCAGAGGTGAAGAATACATTTACCAAACTTTGTGAATGTAAGAAAAGGATATCGATACGATAAACTACAAAGTCATTATGTCAGAAATCAGTGACTCTTCCTGCTAGCTTAAGCAAGCCCAGCTGATAACACACCCAGATAACACACCCAGGTCCAGATTTATTTTAGCTGTTCTTACGATAACATTCAGTCTCGTCATGTGACCAACAAGAGAGCGCTCACGAAGCACAAACCTCCACCAAGACAAGAGTGCACCATGTTAATACGTTTTAAGTTGATTTAAAGAAAGTATTCCATTACACAGTGTTGCTTAGTCCTGTGGAGCTCGTGCAGTTAGTTTCACTCCAGATACTTTGTGCAGCTGCTGGACCTGGACCACCACTGTGAACTAATCACTGGTCCTGTGCTTTCAATGCAGTGTTTGAGATCTCCTGCTACCTCACAGACAAACGGACACAACTCAAACATGTAGTCCTCCCTTGTTGATGAGAACAAGTTGTTGGTTAATGTGATGTCACCACTGTGTGCCCGTGCAGCGGCATCATCGGAGAGCGCGTGCCCATCCGACTGTACCTGACCGTGGGCATGCTGACCAGCGGCCTGTTCACCTGCCTCTTTGGACTGGGTTACGTCTACAACATTCACAACCTGGGCTTCTACATATTTGTCCAGGTGAGACACAATATTTCATCCTGAAGAACACTTTTGTCTCTGAGGACCACAGGGATGGAGCGTGTTGTCCATAGTGCCTACAGTAGATGGCGGGCGACACGCCCCGAGTTTGGAGAAACACACTTTGTGTTTTTAGCCCCAGAAGAAGATGAATGAATAACTCCAAACACAGAGAGTATCACAGATGGATGTCGTCACACAGAGAGACGTGTACACGTACTTAATCACAGGTTAATATACTGGGGGGGGGGGGGGATCTCCAGGCACCTCACGATGCGAGGTGATCAGTGGGTGAGGGGCGGCATAGCGCTGTACCCCCCCCCCCCCCCCCTCAGTGGGTGAGGGGCGGCCAGGAGAAGAAGTGAAACGCTTCCATCTGTTCGCTTTTCAGCTCGGAGGTGCAGTCGGATTGTATCCATATCACCAAAGCTCTGCTCGTGTTTAGCCTCGTGTAGAACGTAAACGAGACGCTCATGCATTGTGCGTGTTGCGTTCAGGGGCATCCGTATGGAACGGACAGCCCGGTGTCACAGAACTGTTACAGGCGATCATAACGTTGACAATTGAGTTTTAAGTTTCCGATTATTGAGTTTTCTGCATCAAGTCATAATCGTTCAAGAGAGAACTGTAATGCATCTAAGAATCCATCATATATATATAATTGCCACAGGCTCACACCCATCATTTGTTCAGCCATGTTTCTAATACCTCACTGTCCTCATTCATCCTCTTGTGGTTCTAGGTGGCCAACGGCTTGGTCCAAACCACTGGCTGGCCCAGTGTAGTGACCTGCATCAGCAACTGGTTTGGAAAAGGAAGGTACGGTCGAGTCATTCCTCAAGTCTTTTTCGGCAGCGTCTCAGGTGTTTGCTTTAAACAGTGAGCGATCATTAAGACCAGCTCTGAAGCACGACGGGAAGATGGCGACCCCGTGTCTCTGGATATAATTCTACTTTGTTTTAGTGTTATTTAAGTGATGCTTTTTAAAGGGGTTCTAGGTGCTACATCCTGCCACAAAATACAGCTGTTGGTTCTGACTAGGATCTCATCTAGCACTGGTGAAAAAGACTTAACTTAATAACTGTTATCTATCTGACTAACGGTGAGACACCACAGGATCTCACTATCAGGTACTGGGTAACGAACACCCACACTGGATTCTCTTCACTTCACACAGGTTTATTTGCGTCACACAGATTACAAGCAAAGCAGAGTTGTTCCAGGATCAACTAACTCCACAATAGAAATGTACATCATGTTATACTCTCACTCTGTCCCAGGTCTGGTAACGTATCGGTCCCTAGAGACCCTCCCCAGGTTCCTGTCTCCCTGTCTCTAGGCTCCTACATAGACATGCAAAGACGTGCACTCCATCAGCAGTCTCCCGGCCGGCATTCTCTGAATCCACCCCCTGGATATGCTGCTCTCACACGCAGGCCTCTGGGCCTCTGGGCTTACCAGCCTCATCCCAAGGGACCAGCCAAACATCCTCATTAACCTTTCGTGATGATTTGTACATCCAGTCTCCTAACGTATCCCCTGGTCGCCATGTATCACAGCCCTCTGTGTACTTATCTCCTGATGTTGTCTACACCCGACATCGGTGGGCGCTGCACTGATTGTTGTCTGACAGCTCTACAAAGAGTGAACTTTTCTTTCAGACTTAGACATATGGTTGACAGGAATGCATTACCTTGGTACCTGCTTCCTCCTGCTGTGCTTCTCATTGGTGTAATGAGGTTCAGGGCTCCCTTTTAACCCAGAACACTCTGTCGTCTGTTGAACCATGAATGTGTCTGCTCTGCCTCAGTGGAATGTACTCCTTCTACTGTTTCTATGCTTGTTTGTATTCATGTTTGGAAAAGAATGATTTCAAATGATTGTATGACTTGTATTTTGATCTGTTTTATTCTGACAGCCATCTTAAGAACAACTGGAGTATCATTATGAAAGTTAACTGAGATCATTCATTTGGATTGTAATTCATAGTTAATACATTCATCAGTTGAAATGACTGAATGACTTAGTTTATGAATGAGTTTCACACAATAACAGTAACAGAGATCAATAATATCACAGTGGAGGAAGAAGCAAAAAGCCAACTGGGCTTATTTGAAGCCTCGACCTTTATAACATATAATATTAATATATAATATTAAAATGTCACAATATTACAGAGAAACAGCTGGATATTAACAAAAGTATTAAACCCATAGGACGACATATGGCCATGAAGGAGGAGATTGTGAAAGTCACTAACCCTGATGTCTGTCTGTCTCTGTCTGTCTCTCTGTCTCTCTGTCTGTCTCTCTGACTGTCTCTGTCTATCTGTCTGTCTGTCTCTCTGTCTGTCTGTCTGTCTGTCTGTCTGTCTGACTGTCTCTCTGTCTGTCTCTCTCTCTGTCTGTCTCTCTGTCTGTCTGTCTCTCTGTCTCTCTGTCTGTCTCTCTGACTGTCTCTGTCTATCTGTCTGTCTGTCTGTCTGTCTCTGTCTGTCTCTCTGTCTCTCTGTCTGTCTCTCTGACTGTCTCTGTCTATCTGTCTGTCTGTCTCTCTGACTGTCTCTGTCTCTCTGACTGTCTGTCTCTATGACTGTCTCTCTGTCTGTCTGTCTGTCTGTCTGTCTGTCTGTCTGTCTGTCTGTCTGTCTGTCTGTCTGTCTGTCTGTCTGACTGTCTCTCTGTCTGTCTGACTGTCTCTCTGTCTGTCTGTCTGTCTCTCTGTCAGGCGTGGACTCATCATGGGGCTGTGGAACTCTCACACCTCAGTGGGAAACATCCTGGGCTCTCTGATCGCCGGCTACTGGGTGTCCTCCAACTGGGGCCTGTCCTTCATCGTACCGGGGATCATCATCGCAGTCATGGGCGTCGTCTGCTTCCTCTTCCTCATTGAGCGTGAGTACAGCCTCCCCATTGGCTGGAGGGCTTCTACAAGTGGTCGCCAGGCTGGCACCACTTTGCAGTTATAGTCAGCTGAAAGGTGCAAGATACCAGATTGGGAGCGTTTCTATTTCCTCATCATCTCTCAACATGGCGGCGCCTGCGCTGGTGGCTCGTAGCTCACACTGCGGAGCGAACAGTGTTTACCTGAGGGGGGTGCCACACTTCCACGATGACACGGACGGTTGGGACGGCGTTATCAGCTGTAGCTGCCATATGAGAGCAGTGCAGCGCTAATCATGCACGTACATGCACATACATGCACTAAAAGCATGCACGGCCGGCCCGACTTGTTCAACAAAGCAATAAGAAGCTCGGAACAACACGTACCGAGGGAGACGGACTCAGGTCGACCTGGTTCTTTGTCAGTTGAATCACTTTGAACCTTCGTTAGTGATGTTATGTCTGTAGTTTGAAACAATACTTTACTTGCTTCGCTGTTCTCTCTAACAGATGCTTGTGCACATGCGAGTCAACGCACCAGCGGTGTGAGAAGCCCTCTGAGGCTGATTTGTGATTCGTGAGTTTGGGCGATACAAAATGAATTGAATTGTCTGGTTCCGGTTCTAATGCAGAGCCCGACTCATTGTGTATGATGGCACTGAATGCACTTTCTCAAAGACATTATGTTCCCCAAGTTAAGTGAGTCTCCATTGACAGTGCTAATTCTCACACTAGTGTTTGTACAAAGAACATGTTTTAATTCTGTAGCTCGCTTTCCGTCGCAGTGTTTTCCTCACTTTGCCGGCTCACTGAAGGAAAGAAGGCGCTCTTAGCAAGACTTCAAGGAGCATCATTCACTTCATGGCATCTTTTTCCCTCTCCAGATCCAGATGACCTGAAAAGCGTGCATGCTCAAAGTTCTTCTCCAGGCAAGAGTGTGAGTACAACAGAGTTCTTCCTGTTTCTTTCTTCAGGTCAAGGAAACACAATCGCCACATTTCTTTGTATTTCATTGTCTTGATTCTTTTGAAAGCTTGTATTTCATATGAGCCATGTGCATCCTGTAGTGCCTTAGTGTGTCTCAATTCAGGATGCACACCCATTGCTGGATTGTTGTGGAATGAAATAGGATTATGCGTTCTACAAATAGGTGACAAATGGAAGGAAAAGCCTTAACAAAGGACCAGAGGAGCATAATGCAGGTGCTTGTACACAGATCACGAGGGCTGAAAGTCCCCACACCTCACCCCAGCTGAAGAGCGACGTGAGGATCACTGCCCTCTGCTGGACTCTGTGGGTAATACGGTCCTCTAGTGTTCACAGGATTATTTAGACTAAATACTTCAAATAGTACTGCAGCTGCTAACAACTAGAGCATGTTGGGTGTTCCGCTGGCATCCCCACGGTCTGACGTCCCAACCTGACACGCTGGACCTGAGCGCCGGCCAGCTGAATGATCTGATTCAGGGAGTTGCATCAGCAGCGGGCATGTCTCGAGCCACCATGGGCTCTCGCCATGTGTGCCCCCGCCCTCACAGTTGGGCTCTCACTCTCAGTTCAGCCATCATTTGGCGTTTGCTCGCCCTCAGAGGAACGCTGAGGCGAAGCGTAACAACAGCTCTGAAGGAGCGAGCGGCGACAGATGGAGCACCCGTGGCTCCTTCTGCCTCGCCTTCTCGTTGCCTCGCCTTCTCGTTGCCTCGCCTTCTCGTTGCCTCGCCTTCTCGTTGCCGCCTCGCCTTCTCGGTGCCTCGCCTTCTCGTTGCCGCCTCGCCTTCTCGGTGCCTCGCCTTCTCGGTGCCTCGCCTTCTCGTTGCCTCGCCTTCTCGGTGCCTCGCCTTCTCGGTGCCTCGCCTTCTCGGTCCCTCGCCTTCTCGGTGCCTCGCCTTCTCGGTGCCTCGCCTTCTCGTTGCCGCCTCGCCTTCTCGTTGCCGCCTCGCCTTCTCGTTGCCTCGCCTTCTCGTTGCCTCGCCTTCTCGTTGCCTCGCCTTCTCGTTGCCGCCTCGCCTTCTCGTTGCCGCCTCGCCTTCTCGTTGCCTCGCCTTCTCGTTGCCTCGCCTTCTCGTTGCCTCGCCTTCTCGTTGCCTCGCCTTCTCGTTGCCGCCTCGCCTTCTCGGTGCCTCGCCTTCTCGTTGCCTCGCCTTCTCGTTGCCTCGCCTTCTCGTTGCCTCGCCTTCTCGTTGCCTCGCCTTCTCGTTGCCGCCTCGCCTTCTCGGTGCCTCGCCTTCTCGTTGCCGCCTCGCCTTCTCGGTGCCTCGCCTTCTCGGTGCCTCGCCTTCTCGTTGCCTCGCCTTCTCGGTGCCTCGCCTTCTCGGTGCCTCGCCTTCTCGTTGCCTCGCCTTCTCGTTGCCGCCTCGCCTTCTCGTTGCCTCGCCTTCTCGTTGCCGCCTCGCCTTCTCGTTGCCGCCTCGCCTTCTCGTTGCCGCCTCGCCTTCTCGTTGCCTCGCCTTCTCGTTGCCTCGCCTTCTCGTTGCCTCGCCTTCTCGGTGCCTCGCCTTCTCGGTGCCTCGCCTTCTCGGTGCCTCGCCTTCTCGTTGCCTCGCCTTCTCGTTGCCTCGCCTTCTCGTTGCCTCGCCTTCTCGTTGCCTCGCCTTCTCGTTGCCTCGCCTTCTCGTTGCCTCGCCTTCTCGTTGCCGCCTCGCCTTCTCGTTGCCGCCTCGCCTTCTCGGTGCCTCGCCTTCTCGTTGCCGCCTCGCCTTCTCGGTGCCTCGCCTTCTCGGTGCCTCGCCTTCTCGTTGCCTCGCCTTCTCGGTGCCTCGCCTTCTCGTTGCCGCCTCGCCTTCTCGGTGCCTCGCCTTCTCGGTGCCTCGCCTTCTCGTTGCCTCGCCTTCTCGGTGCCTCGCCTTCTCGGTGCCTCGCCTTCTCGTTGCCTCGCCTTCTCGTTGCCGCCTCGCCTTCTCGTTGCCTCGCCTTCTCGTTGCCGCCTCGCCTTCTCGTTGCCTCGCCTTCTCGTTGCCGCCTCGCCTTCTCGTTGCCTCGCCTTCTCGTTGCCTCGCCTTCTCGTTGCCTCGCCTTCTCGGTGCCTCGCCTTCTCGGTGCCTCGCCTTCTCGGTGCCTCGCCTTCTCGTTGCCTCGCCTTCTCGTTGCCTCGCCTTCTCGTTGCCTCGCCTTCTCGTTGCCTCGCCTTCTCGTTGCCTCGCCTTCTCGTTGCCGCCTCGCCTTCTCGTTGCCGCCTCGCCTTCTCGGTGCCTCGCCTTCTCGTTGCCTCGCCTTCTCGTTGCCTCGCCTTCTCGGTGCCTCGCCTTCTCGGTGCCTCGCCTTCTCGGTGCCTCGCCTTCTCGGTGCCTCGCCTTCTCGGTGCCTCGCCTTTCTGGTTCTTTCCAGGGAGTGGAACTTGAGTGTGTGGATGTTTCATGGAGGAGGAAACTACTCAGTATTATGGGCTGTACCTCTCATCCCCTGCACAACACACTGAAGTCACGTAGGAGCTCCTTCAGCCGTAGCCTGACACCACGCGATGCACCACAGACCTGCCTCTTCTACCGGCAGCCATCAAACGATATACAACGTCCACCTTCAGCTGAAACAAAAACCACATGTGCAATATTACATTTCAACATCATGTGCAATATCACTTTTTATTACTTTCAATGTAATTGACAATGTCTCTCTCATTATCATGCACCATATTACTTTTCTATTCTAGTTTCTGTGAGGCCTTACTGTCCGTATCCCTTCTGACACACTTTATATTGTTACTCATCTTTTGTTGTTGCAGATTTTTGTATCTTAGTTGATTTTTTTCACGATATTTACTCTTCTTTTACTCGAGTGTTCATATGTGTTTACATATTTGAATCTTCGTTCCCTTCAGGATAAGTGAAGTTGTATCTTGTCCTCTTACCTTATCTGGAGCACTCCTCTCTGAAGGATGCTTGTGCACCTTCGGAAATGTGCATAAGCATCGCCGGCCAATCAGGTCGTGCCTAACCAAATACTTGCAGACCCCACAGTGCATAAGGCAGCACACCCAGCTGCTTACCAGGCCCCCCTCAACACACACCCACCCATTTCATCATTCCAGCCAGCACAGACCTTCAACAGAAGACATGTGCAAGAGATAGAACAGCATGACCAGCGCCCACGCCGCCGCAATACCCATGTCCTCCACTCGTTGCTTGTAGAATGTGTGCGGGCCACAGTGGGACACACGGGCCACAGTGGCCACAGTGGGTGAGGGCCTCTTTCCACCTGCCTATAGGTGTCTATAGGACCAGCCACACCATTCCCGCAGCATTTGAATCGGTGTTCAGCTTGTCTGATGGGGCCGTGTGCTCAATACAACATGCCAACTGGGAAAAGTAGATGTAGCTTTGCCTCTCTGTCCCCCACATGGGGTGGAAGACAAGAGGCAGCCAGCTCCTGATGCCCAAAACACCTTTGGTGAACTCCAAACATCTTCTCTGATTTATCCTTTAAAGCCTGAAAGAATGTGGAACATGTGTGAATAAATGATCGGTTCTTCTCTTCAAGCAGGCTCCAGCCAACAGTTGGAATGGTGTGAATGGACACACGGAGGTGTATCTGCAATACAAGGACAACAAAACCCAGGTGTGTGTCACCGTGTGTGTGTG